>NC_058416.1:61474837-61725354 GCF_002201575.2 Neomonachus schauinslandi
ACACCAAAGAAATACAAACAATTCTTTGATTGATTGATTGATTGATTGATTGATTTTTACAAACATTTCTAAGACTATTATGAGCAATTATATGCCAACAAATGAGGCAGTCTGGAAGAAATGGATGCATTCCTAGAAACATATAAACTACCAAAACTAAAACAGGAAGAAATAGAAAACCTGAACAGACCCATAACCAGCAAGGAAATTGAAACAACAATTAAAAATCTCCCAACAAACAAGAGTCCAGGGCCAGAAGGACTCCCAGCGGAATTCTACCAAACATGTAAAGAAGAATTAATACCTATTCTTCTGAAGCTGTTTCAAAAAATAGGAATGGAAGGAAAACTTCCAAACCCATTCTATGAGGCAGCATTACCTTGATCCTAAAACCAGACAAATATCCCATTAAAAAGGAGCATTACACACCAATATCCCTGATGGACATGGATGCAAAATTTCTCACCAAGATACTAGCCAATAGGATCCAACAGTACATTGAAAGGATTATTCACCACGAGCAAGTGGCATTTATTTCTGGGCTGCAAGGTGGCTCAACATCCACAAATCAATCAATGTGATACACCGCATTCATAAAAGAAAGGACAAGAACCATATCATCCTCTCAATAGATGCAGGAAAAGCATTTGACAAAGTACAGCATCCTTTCTTGATAAAAACTCTTTACAGTGTAGGGATAGAGAGAACATACCTCAATATCATAAAAGCCATATGTGAAAAGCCCACAACAAATATCATTCTCAATGGGGAAAACTGAGAGCTTTTCTCCTAAGGTTAGGAACACGGCAGAGATGTCCACTAACCCCACTGCTGTTCAACAGAGTACTAGAAGTCCTAGCCTCAGCAATCAGATAACAAAAAGAAGTAAAGGCATACAAATTGGAGAAGAAGTAGTCAAATGTTCACACTTCCTGGACAACATGGTACTCTATGTAGAAAACCCAAAGGACTCCACCAAAAAAATTGCTAGAACTGATACAGGAATTCAGCAAAGTCGCAGGATACAAAATCAATGCACAGAAGTCAGTTGCATTTCTATATACTAACAATGAGACAGAAGAAAGAGAAATCCAGCAATCGATCCCATTTATAATTGCACCAGAACCATAAGAAAAGTAGGAGTAAACCTCACCGAAGAGGTAAAGGATCTGTACTCTGAAAACTATAGAACATTTATGAATGAAATTGAGGAAGACACAAAGAGATGGAAAAACATTACATGCTTATGGATTGGAAGAATAAATATTGTTAAAATGTCTATGTTACCCAAAGCAATCCACACATTCAATGCAATTCCTATCAAAATACCATGAGCATTTTTCACAGAGCTGGAACAAACAATCCCAAAATGTGTATGGAACCAGAAAAAAACCCAAATAGCCAAAGGAATGTTTAAAAGGAAAACCAAAGCTGGAGGCATCACGACTCTGGACTTTAAGCTATATTACAAAGCTGTGATCATCAAGACAGCATGGTACTGGCACAAAAGACACCTAGATCAATGGAATAGAATAGAGAATCCAGAAATGGGCCCTCAACTCTCTGGGTCAACTAATCTTTGGCCAAGCAGCAAAGATTATCAAATGGAAAAAAGACAGTCTCTTCAACAAATGGTATTGGGATAATTGGACAGCCACATGCAGAAGAATGAAACTGGACCACTTTCTTACACTGTACACAAAAAGAAACTCAAAAATGGATGAAAGACCTATATATTTGACAAGAATCCATCCAAATCCTTGAGGAGAACACAGGCAGCAACCTCTTTGACCTTAGCCACAGCAACTTCTTGCTAGACATGTCTCTAAAGGCAAGAGAAGCAAAAGCAAAAATGAACTATTGGGACTTCATCAAGATAAAAAGCTCTTGCACAGCAAAGGAAACAGTTGACAAAACTAAAAGGCAACCTACGGAATGGGAGAAGATATTTACAAATGTCTTATCAGATAAAAGGCTAGTATCCAAAATTTTTAAAGAACTTATCAAGCTCAATACCCAAAAAACAAAAACTCCAGTCAAGAAATGGGCAGAAGATATGAACAGACATTTCTCCAAGGAGGACATACAAATGGCCAACAGATACACCAAAAAATGCTCCACATCACTTGTCATCGAGGAAATCCAAATCAAAACCACAATGAGATACCACCTCACACAGGTCAGAATGACTAAAATTAACAACTTAGGAAACAACAGATGTTAGCAAGGATGTAGAAAAAGGGGAACTCTCTTACACAGTTGGTGTGAATGTAAACTGGTGCAGCCACTCTGGAAAAGAGTATGGAGGTTCCTCAAAAAGTTAAAAATAGAGTTACCCTCTGACCCAGCAATTGTACTACTAGGTATTTATCCAAGGGATAGAAACATAGTGATTCAAAGAGGCACATGCACCCCAATGTTTAGAGCAGAAATGTCCACAATAGCTAAACTACGGAAAGAGCCCAGATCCATTGATAGATGAATGGATAAAGAATATGTGGGGTGTGTGTGTGTGTGTGTGTGTTTATGATGGAATATTACTCTGCCATCACAAAGAATAAAATCTTGCCATTTGCAATGACATGGATGGAACTAGAGCGTATCATGTTAAGCAAAATAATTCAGTCAGAGAAAGACAAATACCATATGATTTCACTCATATGTGGAATGTAAGAAAAAAGAGATGAACATAGGGGTAGGGAAGGAAAAATAAAATATGATGAAAATAGAGAGGGAAGCAAACCATAAGAGATGCTGAATTCAAGGAAATAAACTGAGGGTTGCTGGAGGGAAAGTGGGTGGAGGGAAGGGATTATTGGGTGATGGTCATTAAGCAGGGCACTTGATGTAATAAGCACTGGATGTTATATGCAACTGATGAATCACTAAATTCTACCCCTCAAACTAATAATAGAGTATATGATAACTAAATTGACTTTAAATAAAGATTTTAAAAAACCAACTGTATATGGGGAGAATTTTAGAAAGTGACCATGCCTGCCTAAAAGGCTCTGAAAAGACCTGAGATTTACAGCTCATGATGACCCTGGCCACAGAGAAAACCTACAAGACCCACAAAACCAAAACAGCAACAAAGCCCAGCAAATCCTGGGGAAAGAGGAGAATCTGATTTCCAGAGTTACCACATTGTTGGATTCAAGTGTCCAGTGTTGAACAAAAAATTCATAAGGCACACGAAGAAGTAGGAACTATGGCCCATTCAGAGGAAAAAAATAAATCAACAACAAAAAATTAATCAAACAGTGGCAGGGTGCCTGGGTGGCTCAATTGGTGAAGCTTCCAACTCTTGATCTCAGCTCAGATCTTGATCTTAGGGTGGTGAGTTGAAGCCCCGCCCCCCTTGGGCTCTATGCTGGGCATGGAGCCTACTTAAAAAACAAACAGTGGCAGGTATACTAGACCTGGTGGAAGGTATACTAGACAAAGCTATCTTAAAGATGCTCAAAGAACTAAAGGAAGATGTCGATAAAGTCAAGAAAATCATGTGTGAACAAAATGAAAATATGAAAGAGATAGAAAACTTAAAAAGAAACTGAAAAGAAATTCTGGACCTGAAAAATACAATAACTGAAATTAAATATTCTCTAGAGGGAGTCATAGACAGATTTGAGCAAGCAGAAGAAAGAATCAGTGAACTTGAATATAGGATAATGGAAATTACTGAGTCTGAGGAACTGAAAGAAAAAAAGTTCATAAAAGCCTGAACAGAACCTGAGGGACTCGTAGGACCCCATCAAGTGGACCAATATACATATTGTGGGAGTCCCAGGTGGAGGAGAGTGAGAAAGGGGCAGAGGGAATATTTGAAGAAATAAGGGCTGAAAGCTTCCCACATGTGATGTAAGACATGAATATAAACATCCAAGAAGCTCTGTGAACTTTGAGTAAGATGAACTCAAATAGATTGACACTGAGACACATTATAATAAAACTTCCAAAAGAGGAGAAAATCTGGAAAGCAGCAAGAAAGGAGAGAATTATCACATACAAGGGATCCTCAGTAAGATTTTCAGCAGATTTCTCATCAGAAACTTTGGAGGGCAGAAAGCAGTGGGTTGATATATTCAAGGGACTAAAAGAAAAAAACTGTCAATTAAGAATCCCATTTCTGGCAAAACTGTCCTTCAAAGTGAGGGAGAAATTAAGATATTCCCAGATAAACAGAAGTTGAGGATGTATGTGACCACTAGTCCTGCCCTACAAGAAATGCTCAAGTGAGTCCTGCAAGGTATAATGAAATTGTAACCTGAAGCCATTTGAAGAAATAGAGATCTCAATAAAGGTAAATACATGGGTAATTATAAAAACTAGTATTATTATAACAATGGTTTGTGATTCTACTTTTTGTTTTGTACAGGATTTTTAAAAACAAATACATTTTCTTAAAAGCTAGTATTATTGTAACTTTGGTTTGTAATTCCAAATTTTGTTTCTGGATAATTTAAGACACTAATGCATTTCAAGAATTATTAGCTTATGTTTGCGGGAACACAATGTATAAAGTTGTTATTTGGTGACATCAACTACCAAAAGAGGTGAAGACAGAGCTGTAGAGGAGCAGCGTTTTTATATGTAATTACTGAAGTTAAGCTGGTATAAATTCAAATGAGAATGTTATAACTTTAGGATGTTAAATGTAATCCCCATGGTAACCATAGAGAAAAATAGCTACAGAATATATACAAAAGGAAATGAGAAAAGAATTTAAACGCTTCACTACAAAAAAAATCAAACATGAAAGAATAGTAATGCAGGACATAAGGGACAAAAAAAGCTATAAGGCAAATAGCAAATTGTTACATCAAATAGAAAAATGACAGAGGTAAGTTCCTCCTGATCAGTAATTACTTGAAATGTAAAGAGATTAAACTCTCCAGTCAAAAGACAGCAGTTGGCAGAATGTATAAAAACCACACGATCCAGCTATATTCTGTCTACAATAGACTCACTTTATTTTTTGTATGTGTGGTTCTGAAAATGTTTTTTTCTTTATTGTTATTTTGTGATGGACCATGACAATCTTTTCCAGGCACCTGGGGGAAGTCCCCTACAGAAAGACAGGGAACACTGTAGTTGGATCAAAAGGCTGCAGGCAACAAGACTGACACCAATAGCAAAGCATCAGCTTAACGTCAAATCACTTAGCCTAGCAAATGCCTGCCAGGGAAAGCATGGTCAGCAATATTCTCATCAGAGAAATTAGAATTGAAGGCCAAAGGCATTAAAGATATGGGCCCCTTTGGCCCCTACCTCTGCCACTCACTCTCCTGACATCTTGTACATCTCTTTGCGTCCAATGAAAACAATGAATCTTCTGGGGTTTTTTCTTAGCTCTTTCTGAGCCCTTGACATACCTCCACATTCTCTCATCATCTCCTCACTAACCAAGTGCCTTTCCTGTAAGTCCTCCTGATGGTCCTTGGAGGAATCATCCATCCTCCCATTTTTCTTTTTGCTTTTCTGGGCACATAATCTTCAGCTAGGTGCTTTTTGGCAGCCCATGGCTCAGCCACAGCTTTTGCCAGAGATTCTGGCTTGCCCTCACTATGTGGTTTTTCTCTCATTTTCAGACGTGCCCTGCTTTTCTTGCTTTCTCTCACCTTCTGGTTGTCTTTCATCATCTGGCTGTCCCTCATTCTGGAGCTTTCCCTCATGGCCTGGTTTCCCTTCCATTTCCAGCTTTTCCTCACATCTGATTTTCCTTCATCATCAGGCTCTGCTTCATCTTCTGGCTTTCCCTCAATTTCCACCATTCCTTCATTTTCATTGTAGAGTTTTTCCATGTTGATATTTCCCCTTCTTTTCCTGTCCTGCAAGGATTCTGGACAGGCTCTTCCTCCTTTTCCAGCCTTGCAGAGTGCTGGAGACAGACACACAAACCTGCAGGCCCAGGGCAGGCCTGTGCCTTCTCAGGCTCACCAAAGTCCTCTTGCCTACCACCAGGCAGCTGAGGGAGCTGCTTCCATGCAGACAATAGGAGTAGGCAGTGCAGGAACAGGACCGCAGGACAGATGAGCAGGCTACAACAGACTCACTTTAGACTCAAAGACACAAATAGATTAATAGTGAAAGGATGAAAAAAGATTCCATGTAAATAGTAACCAAAAGAGAGCAGGGGAGGATATACTAATATCGGGCAAAATAGATGTTAAATCAAAAAATCTATAAGAGACAAAAAAATACATTATACATTAATAAAATATTTAATAGAGCAAGAAGCTATAACAATTTAAACATTTATGCACCTAATATCAGGCCATCAAAATATTAGAATTGAAGGCACAAATACACAGTTCTAAAACAATGGTTGGAGACTTCAATATCCTATTCTCAATAATGGATAGAACAACCAGAAGATGGGGAAGGAAATAGAGGACTTAATATAATAAACCAACCAGATCAAACAGACACATACAGAAAACTCTGCCCAACAAAAATAGCATATAATTCTTCTCAAGTGCACATGAGATATTCCAGGATAGATCATATATTAGACCACAAATTAAGTTTCAGTAGATTAAAATATATAGATATCTGACAAAGTATCTTTTCTATCCACAATGGGATAAGGTTAGAAGTCAGTAACAGACATAAGGGCACCTGGATGGCTCAGTCAGTTAAGCATCTGACTCTTGATCCCAACTCAAGTCATGATCTCATGGGTCATGAGATCAAGCCCTGCATTGGGCTTTGTGCTCAGTGGGGAGACTGCTTGAGATTCTCTTTCCCTCTGTCCCTCCCCCTACTCACGCACACACGCTCTCTCTCTCTCTCAAATAAATAATCTTTAAAAAATCAGTAACAGACATGAAACTTGAAGAATCAGAAACTTGTGGAAATTAAACAATACACAATTAAACAACCAGTGGATCAAAGAATAAATCACAAGAGAAACTGCAAAGTACTTAAAGATAAATAAAAATGAAAGCACAGCATACCAAGACTTTTGGGACTCATCAAAAGCAGTGCTAAGTGGGAAATTTATAGCTATAAGCACTTATATTTAAAACAGGGGCTCCTGGGTGGCACAGTCAGTTAGGCCTCTGACAATTGATTTCAGCTCAGGTCATGATCTCAGGGTCATGGGATCAAGCCTGGCATGCAGCTCTGCACTTAGCAGGGAGTCTGCTTGAGATTCTCTCCCTCTCCTTCTCTCTCTGCCCCTCCCCCCCTGCTCATGTGCATGCTCTCTTTCTCTTTCTCCATCAAATAAATAAATAAATCTTTGAAAAAGATCAATAAAAACAGGAAAGATCTCAGGGCACCTGGGTGGCTCAATCGGTTGAGCATCCCACTTCTGGTTTTGGCTCAGGTCATGATCTCTGGGTGGTGGGATTGAGCCCCTTGGAGTCTGTTTGAGATTCTTTCCCTCTCCCTCTCCCTCCCCCCTCTGTCCTTCCTCCTGCTCAGGCATGCACACACTCTCTCTCTCTCAAATAAATAAAGAAAATATTTAAAAACAGGAAAATCTCAAATCAACAACCTAACTTTACAAATTACAGAACTAGAAAGAAAAGAACAATCTAAACCCAAAGCAAGCAGATGGAAGAGAATAATAAAAATGAGAGCAGAGATAGAAAAACAATAAAGAAAATTAATGAAACTGAAAGTTAGTTCTTTGAAACTGACAAGCCTTTAGCTAGATAGACTCTGAAAAAAAAGAAGACTCAACTAAAATTAGAAGTGAAAATAGGAACATTATTACTGATTCAACAGAAATAAGAAAGATTATAGGAGAATGCTATGAACAACTGTACACCAACAAATGGGATAACCTAGGTGAAATGGACAAATTTCTGGAAATACAAAACCTACCAAGGAAAAATTACAAAGAAATAGAAAATCTGAATAGAGTTATAACTAGTAAGGAGATTGAATCAGTAATAAAAATCCCCCAACAAAGAAAAAGCCTGGACCCTATGGTTTCACTGATGAATCTCTCAAACATTTAAAGGAGAATTAACACCCATATTTCTCAAACTTTTCAAAAAAATGAAAGTGGAAGAAATACTTCCTAACGCATTTTAAAAAGCCAGCATTAACCTGATAATGAAGCCAGACAAAGACACTACAAGACATGAAAACTACAGACCAATAGTCCTTATGAACATAAATGTAAAAATCCTTAACAAAATGCTATCTATCAAATTCAACAAACACATTAAAAGGATTATACACCATGACCAAGTGGGATTTTTTTTTTCCTGGAATGAAAGGATGGTTCAACATAAAAAAAAAAATCAATTAATGTAATACATCACATTAACAGAATGAAGTATAAAATCTCAATTGATGCAATAAAAGCATTTGACAGAATTCAACACCCTTTTATGATAAAAACACTCAACAAACTTGAAATAGAGGGAAACTACCTCAACATAATAAAGGCCAGATACAAAAAGCCCACAGTGAACATCACATTCAATGGTGAAAGACTGAAAGTTTTCCTGTAAGATCAGGAACAAAGCAAGGATGTCCACTCTTGCCACTTCTAGTCAACATGGTACTACTAGCCAGAGCAATCAGACAAGAAAAATAAATTCAGGGTATCTGCTTCAGAAAGGAAAAGGTAAAGTTATCTGTTTGCAGATGACATGATCTTATATGTAGAAAACACCAAAGATTCTACAAAGAAAAAAATGGTTAGAAAGTTCCAAGATACAAAGTCAACACACAAAAAGCAGTTGTTTTTTTAATGCAGTGACAACAAACAGTCTGAAAAGGAAATTAAGAAAATGCCTTTTAGAGTAACATTGAGGGGCACCTGGGTGGCTCAGTTAGTTGGGTGTCTGACTCTTGATTTAGGCTCAGGTCATGATTTCAGGGTCGTGGGATCATGCCCTGCATCAGGCTCCCTGCTCAGCAGGGAGTCTGCTTGAGATTTTCTCCCACTTGCTCATTCTCTCTAAAATAAATAAATAAAATCTTGGGCGCCTGGGTGGCTCAGTTGGTTAAGCGACTGCCTTCGGCTCAGGTCATGATCCTGGAGTCCCGGGATCGAGTCCCGCATCGGGCTCCCTGCTCGGCGGGGAGTCTGCTTCTCCCTCTGACCTTCCTCCCTCTCATGCTCTCTGTCTCTCATTCTCTCTCTCTCAAATAAATAAATAAAATCTTTAAAAAATAAAAAAAATAAAAATAAATAAAAAATAAAATAAAATAAATAAATAAAATCTTAAAAACAAAAAAAACCCAACCCAACAAAACCAAAAGAATAAAGTACTTAGGAACAGATTTAACCAAGCAGGCAAGAGACTTGTACACTGAAAATTACAAACACTGAAATTAAAGAAGGCACAAATAAATGGAAAGAAACCCTTGTTTATGGATTGGTAAACTTAATGTTGTTAAAATGTCCATACTACCCAAAGTGACCAAGAGATTCAATCCAACACCTACCAAAATCTCAGTGGCATTTTTGCAGAAATAGAGAAAACCATCCTAATATTTATATGGAATTTAAGAGGATCCCGAATAGCCAAAACAATCCTGAGAAAGAGAAACAAAGCCGGAGGCCTCACACTTCCTGAATTCAAAACATATTACAAAACCATAATGCAGTTTTGCGAAATGAAAAAGTTTTATTAGAGATCTATTGCACAATAAAGTGCTTATAGTTAATACAATCGTACTATATACTTTGAAATGGTTAAGATGTTAAATTTTATGTTTTGTGCTTTTTATCACAGTAAAAAGAAATGGAAGATAATTCTATGATGACAAAGACCTTGTCTCCAGGGTCTAACACAGTGCTGCCACATAGTAGTTGTTCAATAAATATTTGCTGAATAAATGAATGAATTCATGAAACTAAACCCTATGCTTTTAATTATTATGATGTTCTCTTTCTAAAGTGGTAATGACCATCTTATTTTGAAGATCTGAAATTATCTTGTCCAGTCTTTTCATTTAGTGGAAAAAGAAACTGAATCTCAAAGCAGTTCTGTAATTTTTTCAAGGTCACAAAACAATCCCATAGGATGATTTCTGTAGAAATTGTTGTATACATTTTTTTAAGGACTTACTTTTACTAAATAAAATGATTTTCTTGGAAAACAAGTCACCACAAGCTTAGCACTTTAATCAAAACAGATGTTTGCTCCTGTGTTCTGGGAGTCAGAAGTTCTGTCTGGGTTTCACCAAGCTAAGGTTTGTGTTGGCTTGCTGCCTTCCTTCCTCAAAGCTTTTTTTCCTGCTGATTCGGTGGTTGGCAAAATTCAGATTGTATGCCAGAGGTCCCTGTTTCTCTGCTGGCTGTCACCTGAGGGCCATTTCCCACTTGTAGAGGCCACCCACAGTCTGTGGCTCCATCCTCAAAACCAGCACAACAGACTGGGTCTTTTCGTGGCTTGCCTCTGACCTTCTCCTGGGGTGCCATCTCTCTCTGATCACACTGGGAAGGCTTCTCTGCGTTTAAAGACTCAAAGTCCACAGTGTTAGTCACATCTGCAAATCCCTTTCTGTCAAGAGTCAGGGGACATCACAGGGCAGTGGACTTCTTTGGGGGGCCATTATTTTGTCTACCATGCTGTCACTAACATTTCTTGTACACCCGTATTTGCTGTAAACCATAGTTAAATCTAGAGATTTGTGCATATTCAGGCTTGATTTCTTTGGCAAGACTATGTTATATGTTATGCAATGTACCATAAGAGGAAGCACAAAGTCTCTCGTTTTGTGAGGCTGAGATTAACCAGTGGGTGTTGCTGTTGTCAGACTGTTGTATCCATTCCACATCAACAGTTCCCCTGATTGAGCAACCATGGATAAATATTGCCTTGACCTATTCTTTCATTAAAAGTTGCAAAATAGGGGCGCCTGGGTGGCTCAGTCAGTTAAGCGTCTGCCCTAGGCTCAGGTCATGATCCCAGGGTCCTGGGATCGAGCCCCACATTGGGCTCCCTGCTCAGCGGGGAGCCTGCTTCTCCCTCTGTCTGCCACTCCCCCTGCTTGTGCTCTCTCTCTCTCTGACAAATAAATGAATAAAATCTTTAAAAAAAAATAAAGGTTGCAAAATGGTAATATTCTATTTTTCCTTCTTTATTCTGGTCAATAAGTTGGAATTTCTCTAATAAGAAAAAAGATTTCCCCTCATCAACTCTTCGATTACTATGAGTTACAGTTTATAACACAAAGGCAGGATAAATAGATTGTTTTCTTTACAAGTTTTCAGACAATAAGCATTGGCTTCTTAGCATCATCCAAAGGTAAGTGCTGAGTTGTGGGTTTTGTTTGTTTCAGTATTATTATGAAGTCCTGGATTTAGACATATTAAAAGTGTTTCAATCCTTCGTAGTTACTATTCTTTTTAATGTTCAAATGGTCATCTCTGGGGCCTAAGGAAACCCCTTCAAGTTGGCATCTGAGTCTTTCTGACATGACCCTGGTCGTCTGTGATGACTTCCTTGCTTTCTGGTGAGGCAGGATGTTCCAGATTCTGGACATATTGTGCCTCAAGCCTGGAAGCAGTGCTTCTCCAGGGACGTCTGGTTCTTTTTCCTGTAGAAGCTCTTCTGAGCCCCTTGCTCCTCAGTTAACATAGGTTGTTGTAGTATTTTTCAACAGATAGAGCCAGGAAATAAATTTTTTTAAAAGAAACTTATCATTAGGTTATTCTATTCCCAATTCAAATTTAGAATTAAATGGGTTTTACTTAATTTCTTTAATTTCATACTTCTTTCTCTTCTCTTATGCTGAAAATTTGGGCTCCTAATGATATAATACAGTTAAATATTTGCTTTAGCCTACCAAACATAATAGCTTTTGAGTAACAATGCCAATAATATTAGTAGTAGTAATCATATTATTAATAATGCTGGTATACAATTCTTCACAATAGAGTTGAAGATACATTTGTAATACTTTTTGGCCTTAGGATATATCCCACTAGGGATGTACAATTAAATTATTGAAATCTAAAGTCTTTTGAAGTCATTTCTCTTTGTGTGAAATCATAATTCAGTAGAATTAGTTTCACTTGTTTTATTTTTATTTTTTATTTTTACAGACTGATCTTTTAAACTTTAATATTGATTTATAATTATGTAACATGTTCATGTAGATTTTTAAAAATTTTTTTATTGTTATGTTAATCACCATACATTACATCATTAGTTTTAGATGTAGTGTTCCATGATTCATTGTTTGTGCATAACACCCAGTGCTCCACGCAGAACATGCCCTCCTCAATACCCACCACCAGGCTAACCCATCCTCCCACCCCCCTCCCCTCTAGAACCCTGTTTGTTTTTCAGAGTCCATAGTGTCTCATGGTTCATCTCCCCCTCCGATTTCCCCCCCTTCATTCTTCCCCTCCTGCTATCTTCTTTTTTTTTTTCTTAACATATATTGCATTATTTGTTTCAGAGGTACAGATCTGTGATTCAGCAGTCTTGCACAATTCACAGCGCTTACCAGAGCACATACCCTCCCCAGTGTCTATCACCCAGCCACCCCATCCCTCCCACCCCAAACCCCACTCCAGCAACACTCAGTTTGTTTTTCAGTGTCCATCGTCTCTCATGGTTCGTCTACCCCTCCAATTTCCCCCGCTTCATTCTTCCCCTCCCGCTACCTTCTTCTTCTTCTTCTATTTTTTTTTAACATATATTGCATTATTTGTTTCAGAGGTACAGATCTGAGATTCAAGTCTTGCACAATTCACAGTGCTTACCAGAGCACATACCCTCCCCAATGTCTATCACCCAGCCTCCACATCTTTCCCACCCCCCACCACTCCAGCAACCCTCAGTTTGTTTCCTGCGATTAAGAATTCCTCATTTCAGTGAGGTCATATGATACGTGTCTTTCTCTGCTTGACTTATTTCGCTCATGTTCATGTAGACTTTAAAGTCAAATCTACAAAGCAAAGTACATTCAGGTTAGTGTAACTTTCATCCTGTGTTTCCTTCCTCACACTATATATAATGATTTTTATTAACTTTCTCTTCTTTCATTTTAAAAAAGTATAAACAAATATACATTGTATTCATTGGCCCCCCTACTAGTTTTCTTGTTGCTGCATAACAAATCACCACAAACTGAGAGGCTTAAAACAACACCCACTGATTAGCTAGCTCATGGTTCCATAGGTTGAAACCCAGCAAGGCATGGCTAGGTTCTCTGCTCAGGGTCTCAGGAGGCTGAAATCAACGTGTCGGCTGGGCTGTGCTCTCATCTGGAGCTCGGAGTGCCCTTCTAAGCTCATTCCTTTGGTAACATTCAGTTTGTGGCTGGTTGTCAACCACTAGTCACTGTCCTGGAGGCTTCTCTCAGCTTCTTGGGCAGGTCACACCATAGCTGTTTGCTTCTTCCAGGTCAGCAGGAGCTCACCTATAGGCCTTCTTCTTCTGTAACGTCCTGGAGAAAACCCAGCTCTTAAAAGGCTCGTCTGATTAGGTTGGACCCACCCCAGATGCTCTCTCTTCTGCCAGGGAACATAACATAATCACAGGCATGATCCGATTCTATTTAGAGGGACACCCACACTCAAGGGGTGTGTACACAGGGGGCAGAAATTGTGGGGACCACCTTAGGATCTGGTCTGCTATTCCCCCTTTCTTAGATAAAAGGTAGCATATAATTTACACCATTCTGAACTTCCTGTTTCCACTTATTGTTTCCTATAGCTCATCCTAAATAAGGGGATAGACACTCCCTCATCCCTTTTGTTGTTGCTGCAGTTTCACTTCCATTTTATTGTCTTTAAGTTTCACATGCAGGAAATTCACCCTTTTTGGTGCATAATTCTATGAGAATAAACAAATGCACACAGTGATGTATCACCAACACATTCAAGATAAAAAAACTTTATAGGGGCACCTGGGTGGCTCAGTCAGTTAAGTGTCTGCCTTCAACTCAGCTCAAGATCCCAGGATCCTCAGATCGAGGCCCACATGGGGCTCCCTGCTCAGCGGTGAGTCTGCTTCTCCCTTCTCCTCTACCCCTCCCCCTGCTGGTGCTCTCTCTCTCTCTCTCTCTCTTGCTCACGCTCTCTCTCAAATAAATAAAATCTTTAAAAAAAAAACAGTTTTATCACCCCCCAAACTTTCCCCCATGCTTCCTTTTTGTATTTAACCCTTCACTTCACTTTTAATTCCTAGAAAACACTGATCTGTTTTCTGTACTGATAATTTTGCCTTTTCCAGAATGTCTTGTAAACAGAATCGGATAATATGCGGCTTTTGAGTTTGGCTTTTTTTTTCTTACTTTTTACTTAGCAAACTACATTTGACATTTATTTATGTTATTGCATATATCAGTAGTTTCTTCCTTTTTATTGCTGAGTAGTATTCCATTATGGTGTTTATCCATTCACCATTTGAAAGATATTTAAACCTGGTTGTTTCCAGGTTTTTTGGCTATGATAAATAAAACTGCTATGAACATTCATGTAAGGATTTTCCCATGAATGCATGTTTTCATTTCTCTTTGGTTAATATTTAGGAGTAGGATTGATGGTCATATGCTAACTACATGTTTAATTTAATAAGAGATTGTGAAACTGTCTCCAAAGTGACTGTACCATTTTGTATTCCCACCATTGAATGAGAGTTCTGGTCCCTCCACATCTTTATCAGCACTTAGTATTGTCAACTTTTTGTTCTTTTTATTTTTAATGCTGTTCTAATAGATGAACACTGGTATCTCATTGGTGTTTTAATATGCATTTCTCTAATGAATAATGATATTGAGTATCTTTTGCTGGGTTTAATTGCTATCTGTATCTCTTCTTCAATGACGAGTCTGTTTAAATTGTTTCCTCATTTAAAATTTTTCTTATTTGGGGGTGCCTGGGTGGCTTAGTCCGTTAAGCGTCTGCCTTCGGCTCAGGTCATGATCCCGGCATTCTGGGATCAAGCCCCGCATTGGGATCCATGTTCAGCGGGGAGCCTGCTTCTCCCTCTCCTTCTGCCTGCCTGCCTGCCTGTCTGCCTACTTGTGATCTCTCTCTCTGTCAAATAAATAAATAAAATAAAATAAAATAATAAAATAAAATAAATTTTTCTTATTTTGACTTTTGAGGATTCTTTACATGTGATGGATACAAGTCCTTTGTCATTTATGTGATAATAAATATTTTCGCCCAGTCTGTGGCTCCTTCTTTCATTCTCTTAATCTTGCCTTTTGTAGAACAGGAGTTTTAAATTTGATAGAGTCCAATTTATCCAACTTTTTCTTTTATGGATCTTATTTTTTTGGAAAGATTTTATTTATTTATTTGATGGAGAGAGAGAGCACACAAGTAGGCAGAGTGGCAGGCAGAGGGAGAAGCAAGCTTCCCACTAAGCAGGGAGCCTGATCCCAGGACCCTGGGATCATGACCTGAGCCAAAGGCAGAGGCTTAACCTACTGAGCCACCCAGGTGTCCCTATGGATCTTATTTTTTACAGTGTATTTAAAAACTCTGCCTTTCCCAAGGACCCAAATATTTTCTCCTGTGTTTTCCTCTAAAAGTTTTATGATTT
Organism: Neomonachus schauinslandi; assembly: GCF_002201575.2. Lineage (NCBI taxonomy): Eukaryota > Metazoa > Chordata > Mammalia > Carnivora > Phocidae > Neomonachus > Neomonachus schauinslandi. The sequence goes on from NC_058416.1 coordinate 61,490,323, forward strand.
TAGATTTTATATTTAAATGATTTTATATTTATATGATTCATTTTGGTATAAGGTGCAAGGACTTGTTAAAGTTCATTTTTTTCTTTTTTTCAAATTCGCTTTAAAAGGTATTTATTAAATGCAAACCTCCAGATTATTAGGAATATTAAAGTTGCAGATATTGATAAATTTGGCATCACAATTAAATTTTTATTGTTTTTATTTTAATTCCAGTATAGTTAACATACAGTGTTGTATTAGTTTCAGGTATACAAATACAGTGATTCAACACTTCCATACAACACCTGGTGCTCATCACAAGTGTCCTCCTCAATTCCCATCACCTATTTCACCCATCCCTCCACCCACCTCCCCTTTAGTAATCCTTAGTTTTTTCTCTATAGTGAAAGGTCTTTTTCTTGGTTTGTCTCTATTCTCCTTTGCTTGTTTATTTTGTTTCTTAAATTCCACATATGAGTGAAATCATATGGCATTTGTCTTTCTCTGATTTATTTTGCTTAGCATTATACTCTCTAGCTCCATCCATGTAATTGCAAATGGCAAGATTTCATTCTTTTTATGGCTGAATAATATTCCATTGTGTATATATACATATACCACAACTTCTTTTTCCATTCATCCATCAATAGACATTTGGGCTGCTTCCATAATTTGGCTCTTGTAGATAATGCTGCTATAAACATAGGGGTGCAATTATCCCTTTGAATTAGTGTTTTTGTATTCTTTGGGTAAATACCCAGTAGTGTGATTGCTGGATTGTAGGGTAGCTCTATCTTTAATTTTTTGAGGAAACTCCATCCTGTTTTCCACATTGGCTGCATCAGTTTGGTTTCCTAACAGTGCAAGAAGGTTCCTTTTTCTCCACATCCTTGCCACTTGTTTCCTGTGTTTTTGATTGTAGCCATTCTGACAGGCATGAGGTGGTATCTCATTTTGGTTTTGACTTTCATTTCCCTGATGATTAGTGATGTTGAACATCTTTTCATGAGTCTGTTGGCCATCTGTCTTCTTTGGAGAAATGTGTGTTCATGTCTTCTGTCCATTTTTTAATTGGATTATTTGTTTTTTGGGTGTTGAGTTGTATCAGTTCTTTACATATTTTGGATACTAACCCTTTATCAGATATTGCATTTGCAAATATCTTCTCCCATATTGTCAGTTGCCTTTTAGTTTTGTTGAGTGTTTCCTTCATTGTGCAGAAATGTTTTATTTTGGTGTAGTTCCAATAGTTTATTTTTGCTTTTATTTCCCTTGCCTCAGGAGACATATCTAGGAAGAAGTTGCTACAGCCAATGTCAGAGACATTACTGTTTGTGTTTTCTTCTAGGAGTTTCATGGTTTTAGGTCTCACATTTAGGTCTTTAATCCATTTTGCATTTATTTTTGTGTATGACATAGGAAAGTGGCCTAGTTTCATTTCTTTACATATAGCTGTCCAGTCTTCCCAACACCATTTGTTAAAGAGACTGTCTTCTTCCCATTGGATATCTTTTCCTGCTTTGTCAAAGATTAATTGACCATATAATTGAGGGTTTATTTCTGGGCTTACTATTTGTTCCATTGATCTATGTGTCTATTTTTGTGCCAGTACCATACTGTTTTGATTACTATAGCTTTGTAATATAACTTGAAGTCTGGAATTGTGATACCTCCAAGCTCTGCTTTTCTTTTTCAAAATTGCTTTGGCTATTTGAGGTCTTTTGCGGTTCCACGTAAGTTTTAGGTGTTCTAGCTCTGTGAAAAATGTTGGTGTTTTGATAGGGATTGAATTAAATCTGTTGATTGCTTTGGGTAGTATGGATATTTTAACAATATTTGTTTTGGGAGGCACCTGGGTGGCTCAGTCAGTTAAGCATCCAACTCTTGATTTTGGCTCAGGTCATGATCTCAGGGTCATGGAATCGAGCCCTGTGTTGGGCTCCACACTCAGTGTGAAGTCTGCTTGATATTCTCTCTCTCTCTCTCTCCCCCTTGCCTCCTCCACTTGCTAAATAAATAAATAAAATCTTAAACAAACAAACAAACAGTACTTGTTCTTCCAGTCCATGAGCATGGAATGTCTTTCCATTTTTTTGTGTCATCTTCAATTTCTTTCATCAATGTTTTATAATTTTCAGAGTACAGGTCCTTTATCTCTTTTGTTAGGTTTATTCCTAGGTATCTTATTATTTCTGGTGCATTGTAAATAGGATTGTTTTCTTAATTTCTCTTTCTGCTGCTTCATTTATTAGTGTATTCAAATGCAACAGATTTCTACACATTAATTTTGTATCCTGCAAGGTACTGAATTCCCTTATCAGTTCTAATAGTTTTCTGGTGGAGTCTTTAGGGTTTTCTATAGATAGAATCATGTCATCTGCAAATAGTGCAAGTTTTACTTCTTCCTTATTGATTTGGATGCCTTTTATTTCATTTTGTTGTCTGATTGCTGTGACTAGGATTTCCAGTAGTATGTTGAATAGAAGTGGACATCTTTGTCTTGTTCCTGACCTTAGGGGAAAAACTCTCAGTTTTTCCCCATTGAGTGTGATGTTTGCTGTGAACTTTTCACATATAGCTTTTAACATGTAGAGAGGTTTGTTCCCTCTAAACCTACTTTGTTGAGGGCTTTTGTCATGAATGGATGTTGTACTTTGTCAAATGCACTTTCTGCATCTATTGAAATGCTCATATGGTTTTTATCCTTCCTCTTATTGATGCTGTGTATCACATTGATTGATTTGCAACTTTTGAACTACTCCTGTATCCCAGAAATAATTCTACTTGATTGTGGTGAATGGTTTTTTAAGTGTGGGATTCAGTTTGCTAGTATTTGTTGAGGATTTTTGCATCTATATTCATCAGAGATATGGGCCTATAGTTCTCTTTTATTGTGGTGTCTTTATCTGATTTTGGTATTAGGGTAATACTGGCCTCATATAATGAATTTGGAAGTTTTCCTTCTTCTTTAATTTTTTGGAATAGTTTGAGAGGAATAGATATTAACTCTTCTTTAAATGTTTGGTAGAATTCCTCTGTGAACCCATCTGGTCCTGGACTTCTGTTTCTTTGGAATTTTTTGGTACTGATTCAATTTCTTTGCAGGTTATTAGTCTACTTAAATTTTCTTTTTCTTCCTGCTTCAGTTTTGGCAGGTTATATGTTTCAAGGAATTTATCCATTTCTTCTAAATTGCCTAATTTGTTGGCATGTAGTTTTTCATAATATTCTCTTAAAATAGTATTTCTGTCACATCGGTTGTATTTCTCTGCTTTCATTTGTGATTTTATTTGAGTCCTTTCTCTTTTTTCTTGATGAGTCTGGCTAGAGGATCCCAGTTTTGTTGATTTTTTCAAAGAACCAGCCCCTGGTTTCATTGATCTGTTCTCTTGGTTTTTGTTTTGTTTTGTTTTTTTTAGTAACTATATTGTTTATTTCTGCTCTAATCTTTATTATTTCCTTCTGGTTTGGGGTTTTGTTCATTCTTTTTCTAGCTCCTTTAGGTGTAAGTATGTATATTTGAGATTTTTCTTGCTTCTTGAGGTAGGCTTGTATTGCTATAAAATTTCTGCTATATAATTCCCTCTTAGAACCACTTTTGCTGCATCCCAAAGGTTTTGGACCATTGTGTTTTCATTTTCGTTTCTTTCTAAGTACTTTTTTATTTCTTCTTTGATTTCTTGGTTGACCTATTCATTGTTTAGTAGCATGTTATTTAGATTCCATGTATTTGTGCTCTTTCCAGATTTTTTCTTGTGTTTGATCTCTAGTTTCATAGTGTTGTGGTCGAAAAAGATTCATGGTATGAATTTGATCTTTTTGAATTTGTTGAGGCTTGTTTTGTGGCCTAACATGATCCATTCTGGAGAATGTTCCATGTGCACTTGAAATGAATATGTATTCTGCTGTTTTAGGATGGAATGATCTGAATATGTCTGTTAAACCCATCTGGTCCAGTGTGTCATTCAAAGCCCTTGTTTCCTTGTTGATTTTCTGTTTGGATGATCTGTCCATCGATGTAAATGAGGTGTTAAAGTCCCCTACTATTATTATATTACTATTGATTAGTTCCTTTATGTTCTTATTAACCGTTTTATGTGTTTGGGTGCTCCCATGTTGGGTGCATAAATATTTACAATTGTTATATCTTCTTGTTGGATTGTCTCCTTTATTATTATATAGTGTCCTTCTTTGTCTCTTTTTACAGTCTTTGTTCCAAAGTCTAGTTTTTCTAGTATAAGTATTGCTACTCTCGCTTTCTTTTGACATCCATTTACATGATAAATGTGTCTCCATCCTCTCACTTTCAATCTGCAGGTGTCTTTAGGTCTGAAATGTGTCTCTTATAGGCAGTATATAAATGAGTCTTGTTTTTTAATCCATTCTGACACCCTATGTCTTTTGATTGTAGCATGTAGTCCATTTACATTCAAACTACTTATTGATATATATGTATTTATTATCATTTTATTGGTTGTTTTTGTAGTTTTTCTCAGATCCTTTCTTCTCTTTCTCTCTTCCATGGTTTGCTGGTTTTCTTTAGTGATATACCTGGATTCCTTACTCTTTATTTTTTGCATATATATTACTGTTTTTTATGTGCGGTTATCATTCTGCTTATATAGAACATCTTCTGCGTGTAGCAGTCTATATTAAGCTCATGGTCCCAGGCATTAACAAAACTGCCCTGAGCCCAGGGCCTCGGCCAGCAGGTTTGAAGTGGGTGAGTCCTTAGGAGAACAAGTGGGCAAAGCACACCACTAGCTAGTAGGTAGTAAGTGTCTGTGCTGCACTGCCTCCCGAAGGTGGCACTGTGTTTATGCCAGGGAGTGGGAAAATGGCACCTGCCATTTCCTTTGTTTCCAGAGAAGTCCCCCAACAGGCTCTGAAATCAGAATAAACAGATCTTCCTCCCATTTGCCCTAGGCATTGTGCAAACAGTCACTTCTATGTTGCCTCTCCATGAGCTGCTGTCTCTTTAAGGGCAGGGACCCAGCTATCTCTGGCCCTCCTGGCTGGCCCAGTACTAAGTCAGCTGACTTTTAAAGCTCCTGCTGGTTACACAAATCAGGGAATTCAACCCCTCTGGTTTTCAAAGCTAGATGTTATGGGGGCTCCCTGGTGCTTTCCCCTCTCCACGACTGCAGCTCTCTTCCTCCTGTGGGCAGTTTCCGACAACAATTTTTGCCCTTCCTAAACTCTCAGATGCTGCTTCTCTTTTACCTTCAGTTGTGGAATTTGTTCTGCTAGTCTTCGGATCGCTCTTCAGTTTATTTACATGGGTGTGAATGATATCTAGTTGAAAACATGGGACAGGGTAAGCTTTGGGTCTTCCTACTCTGCCATCTTCCCAAGCTCCTAAAAGTTAATTTTTTTCATATGGATGTCCCGTTGTTCCAGCACAATGTGTTGAAAAGATTATATTTTCTTCACTGAATTGCCTTTGCACCCTTGTCAAAAATTAATTGACTATGTATGTGTAGGTCCATGATACATTTTCATTTAGTTTTATACCAAGTGTGAGGTATATGTCTAGGTTCTTTTTTTTTTTTCCATATGGACATCCAATTATTCCAGCACCATTTGTTAAACAGACTGTCATTTCTCCATTAATTACTTTTGCAGTTAAAATCAGTTGAATATATTTGTGTGGGTCTACTTCTTGGATTCCCATTATGTTCCATTGATCTAGATATGTCTATCATTTTGCCACTATTCTTGATTCTTGTAGCTTTATCATAAATCTTGAAATCAGGTAGTGTAATTCCTTCTATTTTGTTCTTCTTTTTCAAAATTGTTTGGCTCTTCTATTCCTTTTGCTTTTCCATATAAATTTTTGAATCACTTTGTCAATATCTATACAAAATTCTGATAGGATTTTGATTAGGATTGCATTAAATCTAAAGCTCAGTTTGGGGATAATCACCATTTTAACAGTTTAAGTGTTCCAATCCATGAACATGGTACATCTTTTAATTTGTTTTGAACTTTGATTTCTTTTGTAAGTGTTTATAGTTGTCTGCATAGAGATCCTGCACATATTTTGCTAGATTTATACCTCAGTACTTCTGCATTAAAATGTTATCTCAACAATTAATTTTGAAAACTTTAAACAAATGAAGATATTGATAAGTGATCTCTGTACTATAATCTGTATCAGATTAAGTGTACCCAGGTGGGTTGGTGAACAGCATTGTGAGGAGTGACCCTGAGGAATTCCTGGGAATAGAAACAAACATGTTGTTTAGTCTCCATGGATATTCAGAGCAAAGTGACCTCTCTGTTTAAATGAAACTCTAAACAATTAGTACAGATTGTAAATTCCATTAAGAGCTGTGCACTAAATGAACAAGTTTGCTTTCATCTCCTCTGAGATGAAAGATCTAAGCAAGTACATGTACTATTTCATGCTGGAATCATCTTGAATTAGTCTTAAAAGGATCAAGTTATAAAAATGGAACTTAAAACAGTGCTCGAAAAAGGAATTAGAATTTTTCTATTTTTACTCACACAAAACAATGAATTGGAAAGCTTGTTAATAAGGCAAAATTCACCTTTAAAAATGAGCTAACTATGACTTTCCAGGGAAACTCTGACCACTGCCTTCCATTTGTATAATAAATTTGACAAACTTTTTTTCAGAAATTAAACGTTTGGTTGATATGCACGCAGGCAAGTAATTAGGACACATTACCTGCATTTTGTTTTGTTTTGCTTGAGAGAGAGGGTGGGGGGAGGGGAGAGGCAGAGGGAGAGGGAGAGAGAGAATCTCAAGCAGGCTCCACGCTAAGCATGGGCTCCATCTCACGACCCTGAGATCATGACCTGAGCTGAAACAAGAGTTGAATGTTTAACCGATTGAGCCACCCAGGCTCCCAATCTACACTTTTTTTACAAAGCATTCCTATGCATTCTTTGAGAATGCATGTACACAATTTATGGAATGTTAAAAGACTACTGTCTCCCTGAAGAATATATTTTGGAAAAATCTGTGGATTGATCTGCATTCAAGAATCACCTAAATAATCTCATGAACTTTGGGGGCCTGAGTGGCTCAGTCCGTTAAGCATCTGCCTTCGGCTCAGGTCATGATCCCAGGGTCCTGGGATTGAGCCCCAAGTCAGGCTCCCTGCTCAGTGGGACGCCTGTGTCTCCCTTTCCCTCTGCATGCCGCTCCCCCAGCTTGTGCTCTCTGTCAGATAAATAAATAAAATTTATTTTATTTATTTATTTATTTTATTAAATAAAATTTATCTGACAGAGAGAGATAGCAAGAGCAGGAACACAAGCAGGGAGAGTGGGAGAGGGAGAAGCAGGTTTCCCCACCAAGCAGGGAGCCTGATGTGGAGCTCGATCCCAGGACCCTGGGATCATGACCTGAGCTGAAGGCAGACGCTTAATGACTGAGCCACCCAGGTGCCCCAAATATATTAAATCTGAAAAAAAAAAATGAACTTTGAAGGAGAGAAACTTACATCTCCTGATTTAAGTTATAATCAATATTTTGTTCAGTGACTATAGCTCAATTTTAGGTAAAATATGTCAGAAAGCTCAGCTTTCTGTAAAAAAAAAAAGCAGTGGATACTTTATTGTTGTTTTGAACTGTGTCTTTATCTGAAGATCAGTTTCAGCTGTGACAAATAATGAGCTCAATGCAAGGACTCCACAGCCCCGGAGAAACATAATGAATGAAAAGAGCCACTATTACCATACTGCTTCTATTCCATTTCAGGTTGGGTTTTTTTTTTATCTTACTTACTTTTAAAAGTTACTCCTAAATATAATCTGCTAAAAAGGATTCATTTTATGTAAGTGATAAAACAGAATGAAAACCCAAACTAATTTTTTAAATGTTAACATCCATGATCACGTGCCTATGACATCATAGCCCCTACAAGAGAGGCGGTAGGCATTCTGAGCCCACTCTGTTGTTGGCGCTGGAAGTAGCAATCTGCTGCCAGGTCCCAGCGTAAGGGCTCAGCCCCACGGTGACAAAGAGCAGGGAGACAATGGTGCGGTGCTCCAAGAGCTCACTGGTGTTAAGGGCAGGGGTTAGTATGCTTGGTTTGTTTTACAAAAGAAGAACCCCAGTGTTTGGGGACAGGGCCTTGCCTCCTGGGGGCAGCGCTGGGATCCCCCTCTGGTCCTGGGGCTCTTCCCACAGCAGAGCCCAGGCAAGGCTGTGCTCAGTCTTGAGTCCCGACAATTCACACTATGCCTTTCCGCAGCTCTGGGGTCAGGGAGCCACTCCGGGGCTGGTCAGTCACTCAGCACAAGTCCAAAGCTGGAATTTGGAACCTGGTAAAGGAGCCGGATGTGACCCTGATGCCACCACACTGTGTCCTGAGCCTGTGCCCAGGCCCTCGGCTGGTTGCCTCCTTTTTGGGGGGTTACAAGTGTCCTCTCTCAGCCTTCATGGTGGAATCTGGCAGGTCTCACTGTCCTCATCATTTCTGATATTCTTTACAGGGTATTTAATTGTTAGAAAATTTGAAAAACACGATTAAGTTATAAGTCACCCATAATTTCAGTGCCAAATAACTAAAGAAGTGTCCAAGACTCCAAGAACGTCTCTGATTTCCCCTGAATTTGCATATATAAAGTATGTACACACATCTGCCCTTCCATCTATGCTTTATTAAGGGGAAATGTTCTGTACCTATTGGTAGACAGCTTTTTATTTTCACTCAATGTGATAGTTTAGACCTTTATATCAAAACAGACCTCCCTTTCTTTCCTGGTTGCATGGCATTCTGTTGCATGTGGGGGACTTGGTGGGCCCCCAGCACCATCCAGGCTGCTGCTGGTCCGCTACCTGCTAGCTGCGGCAGAGACCCCTGTGCATGGGTCCCTGTGGACTTGCGCAGGTGTGTCTACACAGATGTCCCATGAAAGCCAATCTCCTGCTTCCACTCTGGCCGAGAGGCTCTTTCCACAAGCAGGCTCCGGGGCAACTTGTCCACTGAGTGAGATTCTGTTGGGAAAAGGGAAAAGGTTGGGCCAGGGACAGAGCCGAAGGCTGCAGTCTTGCCTCTCCACGTGGTGGAGAACAGGTGTCCTGGTTCCCCACAGGAGGGGCTTGTGGTAGAGAGGCCTCAGCCTCCCTGGCAGAGCAGTTTACCAAGGTGGTTAAAGCCTCCAAAATGTTTCTAGTGTCCGTGTCAAACTGCTCTCCTGAGGACATTACAGAGGCTCAAGGTTTCCATTTCCTTCCCCGAAAAGATGGCGTTCCCAAACACTGTATAAGCGAGCTGGCCGATGTCTGTCTCGAGACCAGCGCATGGACAGGTGGACCCGTTAGTGCCCAGAGGGGACCAAGTCGGACGGCGGAGGTGGGGCCTCCTCCTTCCTACCGCACTGGAGGGCACCCGGGCCCCTGCAAGCCTGCACCACGCCCTCACGGCCCCAGAGGCAACTCCTGGGTGTCCAGGGAAAGGTGGAGGCAGGCCCGGTGGTGTGCCTCAAGAAAGGAAGCCTCAGAGACTGGAAGGTAGGCCAGCTGACCAGAAACCTGGAACCCAAACCATTCATTCATCTCTTAACAAACGCCTTGGGCGCTTCCAGGGTGCCCCGCGCTGATACCTGCCCTCTCCGAGGTTCATTCCGCAGCCTGCGATATTAGTGGGTAAAAGATGCTATCATGAAAAATTAAAAGGGGAGAAGGAAGAAGGAGAGGGTTGAGGGACATTTTCCCTGGGGATGGCAGGGAAGACCCGGTGGAGAGAGTGATGCGGGGTGAGAGTCACCCATAAGAGTCTGTGGGAGAACATTCCAGGCAGAGGGAACAGGGGTGCCACGCTGGAGGCCGCAACAGGCCTGGCTGTCAGTGCTGCCCAGGCCTCTGCATGACTTAATATGAGAAAAAATGGTTATATCCAAATATTATTTTGTGACTTAATCTTCAACCTTAACATTTTTTATTATAGACATCTTTAAACATAGGCAAAGGTAGAAAGAATAGAGAATATGAACCCCTAAGTCACTCACCTTCTATACTTATTAATATTCTTCAGGTTTTCCTTCATCTATTCTCCCCTCCCAGCTTTTGTCTATTGTTTTTCCCAAACTCTAAAGCAAATCCCAGACAGCACATCCTTTTATCCATAAGTGTTTCAGCATGTACCGCTGACATAAGGAAATTTTTAAAAATTATCACACCCAATAAAGTTAACAATACTTTTGTAATAGCCAATCCCTTGTCCATTTGCCAATTTCACTTGTCTCAAAGTGTCTTTCTACAGGTGGTTTGTTTGAATCAGGACCCATACGGGGGGCCTTAGGCTTCTGTGGTTGGCATCCCTCTCTCTCTCTTTTATGCCTCTGTGACCCTTTTTTTCATTGAAGTGTAACTGCCATAAAATATCCTATTAGTTTCAGGTGCACACAGTATTGATTTGGAATTTCTGTGCATTATGAAGCGGTCCCCAGAATAAGTCTAGTTACCATCTGGTGTTCTGGTCTCTTGACCTGGGTTCACTCTTCAGGGCTGTGTGTGGGGCCCCGCCTGGCTGTGCTGGCATTTCCACCTGTGAAATGTGAGCACTGAACCCGCCCATCACCCTCCTTACTGGACACCTGATGGGACACCTGCATAGAGCCAGGGATTAGAAATTGTCACCATTTCCTGTGGCCCAGCTGGGCACACAGAGTACAATCGAAGCACGCTGTCTCAAAGATGAGCAAGTCTTCATTCTGCCCTGGAAGGGTGGTCGGGGTGGGTGTGTGTTGGGGGGGGCGGCAGACAGGCTGACACAAAGCAAGGCTCATCAGCACACTCCTCAGCAGGTGCACCTGCGGCCAACACACAGCTGGGCCAACCAGCGATCACAGGCCTGACCATCCCCTGTCACATTAGGCAAACTCTCCAGGAGCCCCGTTTTCTGCCCTTCCCCCAGATACCTCCCACAAAACAAACAAATGCGCAAAACCAAAACAGAACATGACCCTTCCAAAGGGGCAGATCCTAGTCGAGGGCACCATAAACTTGCCCCCTTGAGACAGCAGTCCAAGAGCACAGGATTCACGAGTTGAGGGCGAGTGGCAGCCAGCCACAGCCACCCTCCCCTCTAAGCCCTTCCATTACATGCTCACCACCTACAGGGGAAGACCTGTTAGGAGCCCTACTTTCCGGAGAAGGAAACGAGGCACAAAGCAGAAAGGCTCCGAGGTCTGGTCGCCAGGCACTTGAGCCCAGGTGGCCTGCTGCAGCGCCCCTTCCTGTCCTCTGTGTCACACTGCACCCCAAACCCAGAACAGGTGGGCTAGCCCCCTGGAGAGACTTGGGGGAGAAACTGAGGCTGGAGATGGGTTTTGAGGAGAACGAAGGAGAAAAGAATAAAGGGCAGAGAGAGAGAGGTGGGGAGGGAAGAAGAGGGGAGCAGACCAGAGTGGGGCGTGTCAGATGGTGAGGCTGGAGGTGGTGTGGACCGAAGGAGGGGCATCAACCCTCTTTGCCCAGGGAATGATCTCCACGCCAACCCTCCACCCGGGGCCAGTCTGAGAGAGCGGTGGGTGAGCTCTTTCGCCCCCGTCCAGGACATAGACCGCACCAGGAATTGCCCCAGCGGGCCCAGCGACCTCGCCAGAACCTAGATCCTCGAGCTTAGCAAAACATTTTTATCCTGCTAACACTTTAGCCTGCATGACAGCTGCAGTAAGACTGAATTTTAGGCTTTGAGATAAAATAGGAAGCAAATGAGATGTGTACTCTTTTATCCCTTTCAAAATTCAAGGTGTGCACGTGCGTGTGCGGGAGAGGTGCCCTCCGTGTGTCATTCTGGGGAAAGAAAGCAGGTTTTCCCTTGCTCTCCCCACTCCCGGGTGGAATCTCCCACCTCCCTCCACCTGCAGAAGCAGTTTTGTTCCCTGGATCCTTTCAGTTGTCCTACTGGGAATTCTTCCAGCTCCAACTTGCCTTTCCTCCCTTGCTCCTGACTTCAGTGCTGTGCGGGGGGAGTGGTCCCGGGAGGGAGAAGTCCCGGGACTTCAGGGTTCCTAAAGTCCCTCTCTGCTTTAGGATCCCTGAAGCTCCTGGCTGTGTGCAAACTTCATTCCTTTTTATCAGCGCAGGAGACCCTGCCTGAAGACAGTCTCCCCAGATGGCTCAGGGCTCCTGAGGCCAGCATGGGGTGAGGCGGGATGGGCCTGGAGGCCAGAGCTCTGCCAAAGGCGAAGTGAGCTACGCAGCGTTTTCTTTTTGCCTTTATATTGTCTCATGTGTGGGGTTTTGGAATCCACAGAAGATGGATAGGCAGAGGATGTAGGAACATCACTTAATTTTCTGTGTTGAGATTCAAGACACTTCAAGGCAGAAACTCAGAACACCCTAAATTGAAAGGAGACCCCCCCGCCCATGGTAAGAGGCTCCTGGGAGCTGGTCTCCGGGTCCCTCAGGGAAATTTTCTAGCACCAAGAGTGGAAGCAAACAGGATTGCTTGAATGTGCTCAGAAGAGGGTACTTCAGTGAGAAAAGCTGCTCCCTCCCATTGGAGTGTCGCTGGAAGTCTCTAAATGGGACCCCTGTAGCTTTTTGTCTAGGGACCTGCGGGACACAAAAGCTTGCAGAGTGCAGAGAGGTTGCTGCAGGGCTCGGTGGCCCCCTGAGTCTGTGTGTGGTTCTGAGCTCATGTGGTCTACTCACCAGGAACTTGAGATGCCAACTCTAAAATGAAAAAAGGAAGAAAGAAGAAGAAAGAAAAAGAAAGAATGAAAGGAAAGAAAGAAAAAAAGAAAGAAAGAAAGAGAAAAAGAAAAAGAAAAAGAAAGAAAGAAAAGAAATTTTGAAGGACTGATGAAGATGTGATGAAAGTGTGAGACATGGAATTTGTAAGCCTTCAGTGAGTCCACAGGTTCAATTTGGGACACTCGAGAAAACCAAGAAAGCACCGTCTGCTGAATGGTCTTTAGCGAGGCTTTGTTTGCGGTCAGGTTTTCTTCTGCCCCGACTGCACTGAACAGCTTCGGAAAGGGAAGTCATCTGTATCCAATGCCTCTTCCTGGACCTGAGGCCCAAACCAGCCAACAAATCCAAGCGCCTGAGGACCTTGGGGCTGTGTGAGGCCCTGCCCTCCCTCCTGTCCCCTCCACAAGGAGCTCCTGGCCCTGCGCTGTGACAGTCCAATCACTCGGCATGATACAAAATTCCAGACTGAATGAAATGCCATCGGGAAGAGCTGTATATTGGAGGTTTTGGTATCTTTCCATGACTGATTTTACTAATTTTATGCTAGAAAAGAGGTTAATTGTTTTTTTTCCCCACAGTGGGTTGACTGCAGATTTTTTTTTTTTTTTGTATTCGTTATCTTTTCCCTTTTCCTATCCATTCCCACGTGGCTAGGTTTTCCTCTTTGACCAAAGCAGAGAAAGGCAATGGAGCAATGCCCTGAAGTTGCATGGTGGGCTGCCTCCTCCTATGAAGGGGGGGGGGGGGACCACGTGTGCTTCCCAGAGCCGCCCCAGCAGTTTGCCTTGGTGATCCCAGGTCCTGGGGCTGTGTGGTCTGCTTATTCAGATATCGCAAGGGCTGGATTTGAACTTCCAAAATGGCAAATGTAAATGGTTTCACTGCAAATGGTTATCTGGTGTTCACAACACACTGAGCGTTTGAATATTTATTGTGAGTGTGCAGCATTTGTCAGAGAACATACAAAGATCTCTTACGGCAATTATCTTGTTCCAGCTTTAAAATATCAGCTGTCACTTCTTTCACGGGTCTTGTGAGAAAGGAAAGTCCCTCTTTCTTTAACTCTCTTTTCCCTTGAACGCAATTACCACCTCATTCACGGCTCTTTGTGGCCACCTAATCTTGCTGATTATGCTGGTGACATGGCCACAAAGCGACATGACTGACGTACCTGACAGCTCTGGCTGGTGACAGAGCGGCCACAAAGAGGGACAGCCCTTTGTGGGATGAGTCCCACTGACCGCCTAGCTCTGAGGAACGCAGGGCGGGAAGGTGCACACAGGGAGGGAGGGCAGGGCAACCCCTTCCTCACCCGCGGGGGTCCCTTGCTTTTAACTTGATAGCCTGGTGCCACGAAGAGCAAGGACTCCTGAGCACACCTACAGAATTCGTCCATTGTTGCCTCAACACAACACTCTGCACAATGACGCAGGCAGGTCTGGAGGCCTGGCTTCCGTGGGGCCACCGGGGCCTAATCTGCCTTCCCCAGGCCCTCCCTGAGTCCTGCCCCACCCCCACCAGGCTGGGGGGGCCGCTGCAGCCAGGAGCCCAGCTGCACACCTGGTGCAGGGTGTGCACCAAATCTCCATGTGCAGCCATCCCGGGTCGGAAGGAAGCAGATACACTAAACTGACCTGGTGCAGGGCCCCCCAAAGAAGCCCCAGTGCCCTCAAGCTGACCCCTAGCTCGACTCCTTGGTGCAGGAAGTGACCGTGAGATTCGCCCCTTAGATGGCTCAGCTAGCATCAAATACATTGGGTTGGTTATATTCTCTGAATTTTGGTCTTTTCCCCCTCACCTTTCCTTTTTGGACAACAGCAGTACTACATATTGATTATTAAAACATTATCCAACCTCCCATAATGCAACCTGGTTGTCATCGCAGAGCATATTCTCCAAAAGGTTCTCTGTGCATTTATTAACATCCACACCATTAGTAGTCATTTGTCTTACAGAAAAGGATCGCACCATGCATACTGTCTTACAACTTAACTTTTTTCTTTATTCTATCGTGGCCATCTTTGAATGACTGACATTTTTAGTAACTGATCTTTCGTCAGTTTTAGGGATAGCTCAGGCTTGGGCTTGAGGGGAAGCAGTCGGCAACCCTAAGAATCAAAACTCACCTCGCTGGCTGGAGCCCACTCTGCAGCCATTGCTCTGGGGGAACTGACTCAGCACCCTGAAAACAGGCTTGCTTCATGTCTAAAGATTTAAGTAGCATAATAAAATTTAAAAAAAAAAAGATTTAAGTAGCTAGAAACGTGGAAAACTTTTGGGGGCTTAGGATGGACATTAAAATAACAAAAACCCTTATCAACTGAACTTCAATAAAAACACAAACAGAAAACTAAACTTCAAATGCAACAGCGCAACCAGAAGCACTGTGACCAAAGGTACCCAGGCATGGTGAATATTTCACTTCCCAAAGGCAGGGCAGGTTGGGGGAGCAGCCCTGCACTGGAGAATGACCGAGAAATCCTTCCAGATCTCTCAGACCCTCTGGGATCTCCAAGGTGACCGGCCAGGGGAAACCAAGCCACCCAGCTCTGTAAGTGGTTTCTCACCGTGAACACCAAACTGAAACACTTTGTAAGCAGGGCTGATGGACAGCATCCAGCTACCTGGTTACTTCTGCTGGCTGAGAGTTCCCACGCTGGGCCCTGGAGAGGGACCCCAGCCTCTGTGGTTCAGTAGAAACACCTGGGAGAAGAGTGAGGATCTAGAGTGCAGGCTCTTCAGAAGGAAAGAATCCATCTAGAATTTTACTGGAAGGTGTCACTTCAAAAGCCTTCTGAGTGGCGCCTGGGGCGGGGGGCTCAATTGGTTAAGCGTCTGACTTCGGCTCAGGTCATGATCTCAGGGTCCTGGGATCGAGGCCCGCATCGGGCTCCTTGAGCAGCGAGGAGTCTGCTTGTCCCTCTCTCTGCTTCTGCTCCCTCAAATAAATAATCTTTTTTTTAAAAAGCCTTCTGAAAAGGGCTACTGTCAATAGGTAATATTTGGTTGCCCAATTAATTGGCCCAAATACCTTAATTAATAAGTGATAACTTCCAACAAGTTTACTGAATGTTGGCAGAAAAAGTCTCTTACTAAACTCATCTGTTACGTTTACCTTTTAAAACATCATTACAAAAATTGTTAATATTTGAACATGTTAGAAAATTTGGATAGTCCAGCAAAGGCAAGCTTTCCCCCTACCTCAGTCCAGAGGTTCTGGGGTTCTGCTGTTACAGGGCACTGCCATGGGAGGGTAGTCCATGCAGGATCCTAGTTGTTTTAAGACAACAGGACGTCTAGGCTGGCAGCTCCATGGTGGCCTACGTGGCCCAGGGCGTCATCCTCTGCCCTGCCATTCTCAGAAGTGGCTTCTTGTCCACATATTTGTCAATACTTGGTCACAGATGGCTGTCATTGCTCCGGGTTGCATGTGACAGCATCCAGAGCCCGAAGGGAAGGATGGTCCTGTGCTCAGAGGGTCTCTCTTTTGAGCTCAGCTTCAGGGGGTGCTAGGATAGCCAATGTCTGGCCCATTCGATCTTCTTTGCTGGAGTCAGCCCTGGTGAGAAGTGGGTGAGGGATGGCTACTGGCGGGTACCTGTCGTGGTGGGCTCTGCTCCCAGGGTTCGAACCCATTGTGCACATTAAACCAGACACCACCTTTCACCTATTAGAGTGGGAAAACTAAAAGTTGGCTAACACACTGTCTTGGCAAGGATGTAGAGGAACAGGCGCTCTTCATAAATTCCTGGCAGGAGTAAAAGCTTGTATAACCACCATGGAGAGCAATTTGGCAATTTCTATCCAAATTAAAACTGCTCCTACCCTTTGACCCAGCAATTCCACACTCCTAGTATTTTATCCTACGATATCCTTGAACATATGTGAAATGACATCTGTATGTAGACAGTCTTAGTAGTACTGTTCACGATAGAAAAATACTAGAATAGCCAATATGTCCATCAGATAAGGACTGTCAAATAATGGCACAGCCACACGAAGATGCTAGGCAGCCATTAATGAGAAAGAGGCAGTTTTATATGTGCTGATACAGAAGGATTTCCAAGTTATTTTTAAGTTAAAAAGAAAGCAAATATAGCATACTAACTTGTGTTTTAAAAATTATGTAATTATATAAAACTAAAATTATATGGGCACCCAGGCAGCTTAGTCAGTTAAGCATCCAACTCTTGATTCCAGCTCAGGTCATGATCTCAGGGTCGTGAGATCAAGCCCCACATCGGGCTCTATGCTGGGTGTGGAGCCTGCTTAAGATTGTCCCTCTTCCTCTGCCTCTACCACCCTCTAAAAAACCCCTACAATTATATATACAACTTTCTATCATTTATTATGTATCAGGCACTGTTCTAAGCATTTTACAAATACTTACTCATTTTCACAAAAAATCTAGGAAGTAGATACTAGTATTGGACGGTACTAGTGAGGAAAATGAAGCATGTGAGATTTTCCCAATGTCACAGAACCAGTGAAGTAAGTAGGTGGGATATGAACAGTGTCAACCTGGTGCATGAACGAGCTCTCACTCTCTCTCTCTCTCACACACACCCAGGAAAGACAAGAAACTTACCCACCCATTTGCTTCTGAGAGTCATCCCATGGCTAGAGGACAGATGTTAGCAGACTTATTTCCTACAAACCTTTTGTATTTTATACTATGTGCATGAATCACCTATTCAAAAGAATATACATCATGGCTAATTTGGTTGTTGTTCCACATTCTTCATGGCTTCCCGTAATACGTAGAATTACACCCCGAACCTTCTATGCCCCCACGTTGGGTTTGCCCGTGTGACATGCTCTGGCCCATGGGAAGGCAGTGGGCTGGCAATGACAAGGGCTTAGGAGGCAAGCCAAGGCCTCAGAGGAGTCGTGGCATGTGTCTGCGGGGCCACCTGTATCTCTGGTCTCACCCTGAAGAAATCATGACACCTACTGGCCAAGGAGAGTGAGAAACACAGGAGCTACCTGAACCACACGCAGCCTGGAACCTGGCCAGCCACGTGCAGGTGTGATACACCACATTCTAGGAGTCTCCCCACCACATGAGTGAGAAAGACAAATGCATCCATGTAGGCCACTGAGATGGAGATCATTTAAGAGTTGATTAGCACACTTATTTAAGAACTTTTTAAAGTTATTTGTGTTCCATTCCTACTAACTGTCTGCCCATGTCTTTTGCCTATTTTTCTATTGAATTGTTTTCTTAATATCTAAAGCCCCTTTACACAAGTGTAAATTTCTCCCCAGCTTGTCATTTGTCTTTTGACTATGGTTATGCTTTTTCCACCCAGAAAATTTTAGTTTGTGTGTATTTGTATGTGGTTGAATTTATCAGTCTTCCTTATAGGACTTCTAGTTTTTGTTTCATAATTAGAAGTTAACTGGGAATTCTTGTCCCATATTTTCTTCTGGGATTTTGATAATTTCACTTTTAACATACAATTCATCTGGAAGGTATTTTGGGATAAGTCATCTTTTCCCCACTAAAATGCCACCATATACTAAATTTCTGTATGCATTTGGGTCTTTCTGGAGTCCATTCTGTTTCATTAATTTTTCATAAGCCAGTCTCACCCAGGCCATCTTAATGACTGCTGTTATGGCTTGAAGTGGCCAATGAGTCCCACCAGCAGCTTCTTCCTACAGGTTTCCACTGACAGATGGAAGATCAGATATAAGCTTCCTTGCTGCTATGTTGCTTCCTGGTACTTCCTGTCCTGAAGGAAGGCAGGAGCCCCAGCCAGCAGTGGCCCAGGCCTTCAGCCCTCAGATGCAGGGGACAAGACCCAGAGCTGACTCTCCTCCCCAGAGGGCTGGGAGTGAGGCTGGAGGTGGGGCTGCCCCCTCTCCCTCCAAGGGCTGGAGGGTCCTCACCTCTTTAGGTGCCAGGAGGCTGACGGCTGGAGCCTGCCCTCTCACTACCTTTCTCCCACACTGTCCTGGTGACTTGTCACGGCACTGTTCCCTACCAACATTAGAGCCACTTTTCCACTTAAAAAATACTTTGAAGGTATTGTTACTGGAAAGGCATTAAATATGAGATCAGTTTAGGGAGAACTGACAGATTTAATTATTGGATCTTTTTCTTCAAAAGCAGATTCCACTATAATGCAAAATATGTATTCCTAATTAGCCTCCCATTCACACACTGAAATTGAGGAAAGCAGAGTTTGGGGATGACTACTTAAAATCAAATTTGTGGGCACCTGGGTGGCTCAGTCGGTTAAGCATCTGCCTTTGGTGCTCTGCCCATAGAGGTGCCCTCTGCAAAGCTGTGCCATAGCCAAGTGGCACTGGTGCCCTCCCCCACCCCCCAGCAGTGTTACACCCACCCCCCACGGGTCTGGAGGATGCCTGTTGTGAGTGCATTCAGATGATGGGGGTGTGTCTGGCCCTGCCTCAAAGCTTCTCAGGGCAAGCATAAAAGACTGCATTTCCTCACGCTGATCCCTACACAAGGGCAGTTTTGTGGGTCAACCACAATATAAGGAGAATCTGGCTGAACCAAGCAGCACAAGGCTTCCTGTCCCACCTGAAGTCATAGTGAGAAGAAAGCTGCCTTAGGCTGTGTATGCGAAGCCTGCTTATGGAATTAAACACAATCACTTTCAGGAGTTTACACCTATTTTTCAGGGTAGGCACTGGCTGTAGAAGTAAAAGTTATAAAAATTCCAAGGAGGACTAAATGTCCAATTGTGCTTTTACCTGCTTAGCTCCTCCTTCACCTCAGTGTTACACTCCTCAAAGCCAGGGTTGCTCAGCTGTCAACTTTCAGTCAAACAGGTGCTCCCTTAGGCATGCACCACCCACCCCACACACCCTCCTGTCTAAACAAGCCCATCCCTCTGGCAACCCGAGATTAGTAACACGGACTCTCCTTCTGTTTCTCTTAGTGCTCAGTAAGCTTTAAATGCTTATAATCGTTTGGTGTGCATTTGAAAACTTACAGGATTCTTGGTGCCAGTCTGCCTAGATCTTTACTTGGGCATAAAGGGGAGCGTCCATTTGCGATGAAAAGAGAGCCTTCTAATCACAAAAAGATCAATAGTTGTTGGACTGTCTCCATCCATTACAGATAATTATTCACTGCTGCAGCTGATTTCTATGAGCTTGTTCCATTGACAACAGGTATTTTTTTCATTAAGCACCACTGTGTTAGGTACTTCTGCCCCATAACAAATTACCACAAACTTAGTGGCTTCATCAACAAGCATGTATGATCTGTTTCTATGGGTTGGGAATTGGGGCCAGCTTAGCAACTCGGGTGTTGGGAGTCTCTCACAGGCTACAATCAGGGTGTTGGATGAGACTAGGGTCTTGTCTGAAGGCTCAACTGGGGAAGGACCCACTTTCAAGCTCATTTACGTGGTGGTCCGCAGGATTCACTGCCTTTTGACCTGCTGGACTGCACTTCTAGGCTTCTCCCAAGATTGCTTATCCAGTTTCTCATTAGTCTCCTGTAGACCGTTCCTCACCGTAATAGGTAAACATTAATTGACTGCTTTCTATGTGGCAGGTAGTATCTTAAGTGCCCTATATGCACTGTCACCCTTAATTCTCATCAGCTTTATAGAGACAGACCCTTTCTTGGCAGGGAGGCCTGGGGGAGAGAGGGTCAGAGGCCTTTCTCCTGCCGTAGCCTCCAGGCACCTGTGACCGTGTCTGGGAACAGAGTGCTGAGTTGGTAGCAGGCTGTGGCAATAGGATACCTGTACGTTTCTTATATTTCACATGAGTGAAACCATGTAATTGTCTTTCTCTTATTTCCGTCAGTATAATACCCTCTAGTTCCATCTACGTTGATGTAAATGGTAAGTATTCGTCCTTTCTGATGGCAGGGTAGTATTCCATTGTGTGTATATATATATATATATACACCACTTCTTTATCCATTCATCTGTCGATGGACATCTCGGCTCTTTCCCCATTTTGGCTATTGTGGACATTGCTGCTATAAACACTGGGGTGCAGGTACTACATTTGTATCTTAGGGGTAAATACCTAGTAGTGCAATTGCTGGGTCAGAGGGTAGCTCTATTTTCAACTTTTTGAGGAACCTCCATACTGTTTTCCAGAGTGGCTGCTCCAGCTTGCATTCCCACCAACAGCGTAGGAGGGTTCCCCTTTCTCCACATCCTTGTCAACATCTGTTGTTTCCTGACTTGTTAATTTTAGCCATTCTGACTGGTGTGAGGTGATATCTCATTGTGATATTGATTTGTATTTCCAAGTGATGTGGAGCTTTTTTTTCATGTGTCTATTGGCCATTTGTACGTCTTCTTTGGAGAGATGTCTGTTCATGTCTTCTGCTCATTTCTTGACTGGATTTTTTGTTTTTTGGGTGTTGAGTTTGATAAGCTCTTTATAGATTTTGGATACTAGTCCTTTATCTGATAAGATATTTGCAAATATCTTCTACCATTCTGTAGGCTGCCTTTTCGTTTTGTCGACTGTTTCCTTTGCTATGCAGAAGCTTTTTATCTTGATGAAGTCCCAATAGTTCATTTTTGCTTTTGCCACAACAACTTCTTGTTGTGGCTGAGGTCAGAGGTTGCTGCCTGTGTTCTCCTCTAGGATTTGGATGGATTCCTGTCTCACATTTAAGTCTTTCATCCATTTTGAGTTTATTTTTGTGTACAGGGTAAGAAAGTGGTCCAGTTTCATTCTTCTATATGTGGCTGTCCAATTTTCCCAACACCATTTATTGAAGATACTGTCCTTTTTCCATTGGATATTCTTTCCTGTTTTGTCAAAGATTAATTAACCACAGAATTGAGGGTCCATTTCTGGGTTCTCTATTCTGTTCCATGGATCTATGTGCCCGTTTTTGTGCAAGTACCATACTATCTTGATGATTACAGCTTTGTAATATAGCTTGAAGTAAAGCATTGTGATGCCACCAGCTTTGGGTTTTTTTTTTTTTTTTAAGATTTTTATTTTATTTCAGAGAGTGAGAGAGAGAGAGCGCACGTACACTGAGCAGGGGCAGAAGGAGAGGGAGAAGCAGACTCCCCACTGAGCAGGGAGCCCGATGCAGGGCTTGATCCCAGGACCCTGGGATCATGACCTGAGCTGAAGGCAGACGCTTAACCGACTGAGCCACCCAGGCACCCCTGGTTTTCTTTTTCAACATTCCTCTGGCTATTCAGGGTCTTTTCTGGTTCCATACAAATTTTAGGATTATTTGTTCCAGCTCTGTGAAGAATTTCGAAGGTAGTTTGATAGGGATTGCATTGAATGTGTAGACTGCTCTAGGTAGCACAGACATTTTAACAATATTTCTTCTTCCAATCCATGAA
Source organism: Neomonachus schauinslandi (assembly GCF_002201575.2). NCBI lineage: Eukaryota > Metazoa > Chordata > Mammalia > Carnivora > Phocidae > Neomonachus > Neomonachus schauinslandi. The sequence continues at coordinate 61,512,304 of NC_058416.1, forward strand.
TATGGAATGTTTTTCCATTTCTTTGTGTCTTTCCTCAATTTCTTTCATAAGCATTGTATAGTTTTTAGAGTACAGATCCTTTACCTCTTTGAGTTAGGTTTATTCCTAGGTATCTTATGGCTTTTGGTGCAATTATAAATGGGATTGATTCCTTAATTTCTCTTTCTTCTGTCTGTTAGTGTATAGAAATGCAACTGAAAATCATCCCTGAGTTTAACTGAAGACTAAAAACAGATGCCCTCTTACCCAGTCTCATTTCTGGACTAATTAAATCAGTAATGATGCACATTAATCATCCCTGAATTCTACAGAACTTTAGGTCTTGCCTGCTAAATATCTTGCCTGACTGAGAAGCAGGACTGTGTGTAAGATGTGCTAATCTGTGATCTCAGGTTGCTTTATAACCAAAGGGAACCAAACTTTTAAATAGCAGATATATACCAATGTTATAATTTCCCTAATTACTGCAAGAACAGTTTCTATTATCTGCAACTAGGCACCCAGTAGAAAAACCAAGGTTTGGATCCCAGCCCTGGCCTATAGTCTGAGCCTGAGTTTGCTCATCCACGCCAGGCCATCTGGGCTATCCTGCCCTCCTGAGACGCAGCACCACCCACAGCCTGCTAGCAATCCACCATTCTGTTCCCAGACATGGTCACGGGTGCCTGGAGGCTACAGCAGGAGAAAGGCCTCTGACCCTCTCTCCCCCAGGCCTCCCTGCCAAGAAAGGGTCTGTCTCTATAAAGCTGATGAGAATTAAAGGTGACAGTGCATACAGGGCACTTGAGACACTCACTACCTGCCACATAGAAAGCAGTCAATTAATGTTTACCTATTACGGTGAGGAACGATCTACAGGAGACTGATGAGAAACTGGATAAGCAATCTTGGGAGAAGCCTGGGATGATGTTTACTGGAGCTGGTTATAAGCATGACTGGGCTTCTGGGTCAGGACAGTGTGCAGAGAACCTTCCAGAACAATGAGTGTGGTCAGTCATATCATACATACATGGGGCTGACCAGGTCTAGGGATGTAGTGGTCAGGAGGGGATCCCAGGCCTGTGGTCACACAAAGCTTACATTCTTGAGGGAGACATGTAAACTAGTCAACAAGTATGTAAGAAAGGGTCAGGTAGAGAGAGGGTTGTAATGTGAAGTATGCAGTGTGATGTGAGATAGTTTGGGGGGGGGTTCTCCTGGACACAGTGGTCAGGAAAGGCCCCCTGGGGAGGGGAGGAACCAGCCATGCCAAGATCTGGGGAAGAGCTTTAGAGGCCAAGGATCCAGCACGAGAAAAGGCCCTAGTGACTGAGTCAGAAAACAAAGGCTGCAGAGCTGATGCAAAGTGGTTGGAGAGGGGATGAGGCCACAGAGGGAGGCAGAGGCCAGATGATGAATAGCCTCCTAGGCCAACAGGGGAGTGAGTGTGGACTCAGACCATGTGTAATGTAATTATATATTTAAGCAGGGGAGCCTCGGCTCTGGTCTACATTTTTATAAATGTAACTCTGCCTGCCGGTGGAGAAGGGCTTCCTGAGGCAGGAGCACCAGGAGCAGTGTGATGAGGGGACTACGGCAGCAGAGTCTGAGAGTGAGGACGGTGGCCTGTGCTATAGTGGCCACTCTTGGACACAGACTGAAGAACTTCTGTGAGCCAGGTTCATCAGAGTTGACGGGGATGAGGGTGAAACACCCAAACCTAGAGTTTTAGCTAAGATATTGGATGGACAGTGAGGACATCTATGGAGATTCGGAAAGCTAGAGAGAAACATCTTTGAGGTTAGGGAGGGAATCCAAAGTTTGAGATGCTTATTCGATAACCAAGTGGAAATGTCCTGCTGAGTTTGAAGCTCAGAGGAGAGGTTAAGACTCAAGATATCGATCTGGGAAGGAATGAGAAAGAAAGGGGACCAGCTTCTAGATGGAAAGCTAATTAGAGAAAGCGTATATGGTAACTTTGCCTGTTAGATGCTCTTCCACACTGCATAGCACAGTGAAGAGAGCCAGTGGTCATATAGCAGCGATGACTGGCAGCAGTCAATCACTGGTTCACATTCAACTGCTCTCGAAACTCCAAGCATCCAGTTTCCATATCACAGAGGCACAGGAAGAAATGCATATCCATAAAAGCATACGTCTATGGAAGGAGAGTCACTTGAAGCTTTTTATTTGCTTAACACCCCTTCCCTTTTTTTTTTGACCTCCTGAGTATAACCTAAAAGGCAAAGTGATGGTTCCACAGAAATGTAACAACTCTGAGGAATTGAAAAACCATGGCAAACATTTTTTAAAAAGCAATACTGGGGCCCTTGGGTGGCTCATTAGGTTAAGCATCTGCCTTTGGCTCAGGTCATGATCCTAGGGGCCTGGGATCAAGCCCCCTGTTGGGCTCCCTACTCAGGGAGCTTCTCTCTCTCCATCTCTCCCCACCACTTGTGCTCTTTCTCTCTTGCTCAGCATTCTCTCTCAAATAAATAAATAAAATCTTTAAAAAATTTTTTTAAAAATAAAAAAGCAATACCACTATTTCAAAATTTTTGAGGCTGTTATCAAATAAGTACACATTCAAGCATGACGTCACCCACATTTGATGTACGAAATCTAAATTGGAGTAGGGCAGTATCAGTAACAGCAACGACTGTTTAACTTGTGTTAAAATATAAATGTTTTTTATTTTATAAAATATAAAAAATGTTTTTATAAAGAAAGAATTTCTAAGCAAGAGAAAATTAGAAGAGGAAAGAAGAAAATTCTTTTCTTTTTTAAAGATTTATTGTTTAGAAAGAGCAAGTGTGTGTGCAAGCTGGGGGAGGGGCAGAGGGGGAGAGAGAATCTCAAGCAGAGCTCCGTACCTGACGTGGGGCTCAATTTCATGACCTGAGCTGAAACCAAGAGTTGGATGCCTAACCGACTGAGCCACCCAGGCGCTGCTCCCCATTTCTAAAGATTTGAGAGAGAGAGAGAGAGAGAGAGAGAAGAAATTTTTCTAGCTCCAGCTCACCATAATTGGTTGCAAACCGTTGCAGACTGAAGCCATCCAGGAAACTTCTTGCATGTTCCATGGTCTTTCTGCACCATCAATAATATGGAGCCACTACACAACTGCTCACAATCCGGGATTTTGCTGCTCCGAACAAGATTGTCAGCTGGGCTCAGGAAACTTTAACAAGGGACTTAACAGTAATGGTTGAGAAGCAATTCATAATCATGTTCTTCCCAGGTAAAACCAGGTTAACCGTGTCACACCTTTTCCACCTCACAGCTCCAGATGCCATAACAGGGCACTTGGGCCCCCTCAGCGACTCACTGCCTCTCCACCAGCACCTGTTTGTGGAGCATTCCTTCTACACAGGGTTCTGGAGCAGCTGTCCCGTTTAGCTTTAATGACAATAAATGCCATTTTAAAATACATCAACCTCTCCAATGTATTTGCAGAGAATATGAATTCCCCTACTTTGGAGAAAAACAATTTCTTTAAAAGTACACTTCCTTTCTAGTCTGGGCAATTAGCTAAAAGACAGAAGGACCAGAGAAGGAATTTCTTAGAGGAAAGGAAACTATGTAATGAAGGAAAAAATCACAAAACAGACCCAGCAGCTTGACAAAATAATTAGGAGAATAAAGCAATATTCTGATTTCTGTAAGACATCATATAAAAAGACAGGTTCAGTAGAAATTAAATTTATTTCTGGATATACCACATTAAAATATATGCTGTATTTATTCAGAGTATCATAATCAATGCAAAAATATAATTCTTTTCTCCCCTGTAAAGTTAAGTACAATACTGTAGGCTACATACATGATATTTTAGTCCAGTCTTCAGTATTAGCTTCTCAAGACAAACAAAAATCTAGTTATACATATCAAATCAATCTTACAGAATATATACAAAAGAATATCATAGTGTAAAAAAATGAAGTTACCAAAATATAACTTATGTAATTTACTTCACACAAAATGTATCTAGTTAATTTTTTCAAGAGCTTCACCCATTAGTCGAATAGCGACACTCTTGCCTTCATCTGTTTGAATAAGAAGCAAAGCTTCGAATTTGCCCACTGACTTTGGTCTGAACTGCACAGGCATGTTGATGTAATGCTGGGCTCTGTAAAGAGAAAGGAAAGGTCACTGGCCTGATGCTACAATAGCAAGTGCATCACCTGCCACAATAATAATAAACACGACGCATGGCAGAGAGCACAGTCGATCTTCATGAAAGAATTTAGTATTGTTATATTCAGCTTAAATTTGGTTCTCATTTCTTTGATGCTATTATTTAATAAGAAACTGGCACAGAGGAGAGGAAAATCTAAAATTGGATTCAAATAATATTGCACAGGGGCGCCTGGGTGTCTCAGTTGTTAGGCATCTGCTTTCAGCTGGGCTCATGTTCCCGGGGTCCTGGGATCAAGCCCCGCGTCGGGCTCCCTGCTCAACGGGAAGCCTGCTTCTCCCTCTCCCACTCCCCCTGCTTGTGTCCCGTCTCGCCATGTCTCTGTCAAATAAATAATAAAATCTTAAAATAAAACAAAACAAAAACAAATAGTATTGCATATATATTCCTGGCTATCCAACAAAAATAGGAGAAGGGAAATGAGAGGTCTGTTCTATTGTGTATGGAACTTTATGTTCTGTCCGCAGAGGTGGGTGAGAGAACACCTGACATATCCTGCCCGTCTTCCTCCAGCAGGCATACTCAACTGGGAAGGATATTAAACCAACCTGTCCCATGCCCATCAGTAACGGGGCAGGACTGTACAGGTTCTGCTCCAGTATTGTTAAGAACTTTTATAAAAAATTTTCTTGAAAATTTATTTTCAGATTATGTTTGACCCTTGAACAACACAGGCTTGAACTGAGCAGGTTCACTTACCTGCGGATTTTTTTTTTCTTCAAAAAATGTAGTACTATAAATAGAATTTTTCTCTTATGATTTTCTTGATCACATTTTCTTTTCTCTGCCTTACTTTATTGTATGAATATAGTACATAATACACATGCAAAAATATCTTAATTGTTTGTTATTGGGAAGGCTTCTGGTCAACAGTAGACCATTACAAGTTAAGTTTTGGGGGAGTCAAAAGTAATACACAGATATCCTACTGCATGGAAGTCGATGCCCCTAACCCTCGCATTGTTCAAGGGTCAACTGTATACAGAGGCAGGTAATGAGTGCCCTGTGCTTGAACTATTATGTTGGGGGTGCCTGGGTGGCTCAGTTGGTTGAGCATCTGCCGCTTGGTTTTGGCTCAGGTCATGATCTCCGGGTCATGAGATCGAGCCCCGTGTCAGGCTCTATACTCAGCAGGGAATCTGCTTGAGATTCTGATCCTCTCCATCTCTCTTTGCCCCTTTCCCTGCTTACACGTGCTCTCTCTCTCTGAAAACTAAGTCTTTAAAAAAAAGTATTATGTTGGGAGGTTTCTGTTCATAAAACTAGGTCCCAAGAGCTTCACAAATATACCTTTATTCCCGTGGTGAATGAGACCACATATACTTTATCATAGCCTATGTGATGTCACTGACTTTTAGTTTTAATTGTCTTAAGTGAAAATTTATAGTTTTTAGACTTTCCTCAGGGGAAGGTACTTCATCCCTGAGTCTCATCTATGAACTACATTTTCAAAGTTTAACAATCAGAACTGATAGATGCTTTTGTTTCCAATATATTTCCTGATAAAACTCAGTACAGTGTTAGCTTTTGGGTGTACAACAGCAGTGGGCTAGAAATTTAGAAAACAGTTTTTAGTATTTCAAAGACCTTTCCCTGGATATAACTAGTAAGGCAGAATTTAAAAGATGTAAAATCTTTAAAAAATAATAATAAAAATAAAAATAAATTAAAAATAAATAAAAATGTATGCATGCACACACACATACACTCAGTTTTTAAAAGTCTGGGTTATTTTCCCCAAATGCATTATACCCTAATTTCCTGTATCAAAGCTAATGTGCCTTTTTAAAAAATGGTACCTAGTCCTTAGCACTGACAAACTACTATTTTATCTTTCACGTTAGCATTTCAGTACCCAGAATAATGTACAATTTGCCAACTTAAGAGACTTTATAACTTACGAATTAGTAAAAGTAATAAAGTACCCTGAAATAAATCTGACAGATCCATCATTAACAAATTTTAATATGGAACATAGAACTGTTCCATTCAACTGAGAACGTGTTTTTAAAATGTATTATGATAAAAATATATCATTTGCTTTAGATTTACAGGTACTCTGAATAAACTAGAATGTAATTTAGAAAGAACTGTGACTATCACTCTCAATGGGGAAAAGATGAGAGCCTTTTCCTTAAGATCAGGAACACGACAAGGATGCCCACTCTCACCACTATTGTTCAACATAGTACTAGAAGTCCTAACAACAGCAATCAGACAACAAAAAGAAATAAACGGTATTCGAATTGGCAAAGAAGAAGTCAAACTCTCTCTCTTCGCAGATGACATGATACTTTATGTGAAAAATCCAAAGACTCCACCCCCAAATTACTAGAACTCATATAGCAATTCAGTAATGTGGCAGGATACAAAATCAATGCACAGAAATCAGTTGCTTTCTTATACACTAACAATGCAACTGTAGAAATAGAAATTAGAGAAACGATTCTATTTACAATAGCACCAGAAACCATAAGATACCTCAGAATAAACCTAACCAAAGAGGTAAAGGATCTGTACTCTAGGAACTACAGAACACTCATGAAAGAAATTGAAGAAGACACAAAAAGATGGAAAAACATTCCATGCTCATGGATCGGAAGGATAACATTGTTAAAGTGTCTACACTGCCCAGAGCAATCTAAACCTTCAATGCCATCCCGATCAAAATTCCAATGACATTTTTCAAAGTGCTGGAACTAATGATCCTAAAATTTGTATGGAATCAGAAAAGACCCCAAATCGCCAAGGAAATGTTAAAAAAGAAAAAGCTGGGGGCATCACGTTGCCCTATTTCAAGCTATATTACAAAGCAGTGATCACCAAGTCAGCATGATACTGGCACAAAAACAGACATACAGACCAATGGAACAGAATAGAGAGCCCAGATATGGACCCTCAACTCTATGGTCAAATAATCTTTGACAAAGCAGGAAAAAATATGCAATGGAAAAAAGTTTCTTCAATAAATGGTGCTGGGAAAATTGGGCAGCTATATAGAGAAGAATGAAACTCGACCATTCTCTAACACCATACACAAAGATAAACTCAAATGGATGAAAGACCTCAATGTGAAACAGGAATCCATCAAAATCCTAGAGGAGAACATAGGCAGTAACCTCTTTGACATCAGCCACAGCAACTTCTTTCAAGCTACATCTCCAAAGGCAAGTGAAACAAAAGCAAAAATGAACTTTTGGGACTTAATCAAGATAAAAAGCTTCTGCACAGCAAAGGAAACAGTCAACCAAACAAAGAGGCAACCCACAGAATGGGAGAAGGTATTCGCAAATAACACTACAAAGGGCTGATATCCAAGATCTATAAAAAACTCAAACTCAACACCCAAAAACCAGATAATCAAGTCAAAAAATGGGCAGAAGACATGAACAGACACTTCTCAAAAGAAGACATACAAATGGCTAACAGACACATGAAAAATCTTCATCATTAGCCATCAGGGAAATTCAAATCAAAACCACATTGAGATACAAAAATTGACAAGGCAAGAAACAACAAATGTTGGAGAGGTTGTGGAGAAAGGGGAACCCTCTTACACTGTTGGTGGGAATGCAAGTTGGTACAGCCACTTTGGAAAAAAGTGTGGAGGTTCCCCCAAAAAATAAAAAGAGAGCTACCCTATGACCCAGCGATTACACTACTGGGTATCTACCCCAAAGACACAGATGTAGTGAAAAGAAGGGCCATATGCACCCCAATGTTCATAGCAGCAATGTCCGTAATAGCCAAACTGTGGAAAGAGCCGAGATGCCCTTCAACAAATGAATGGATAAAGAAGATATGGTCCATATATACAATGGAATATTACTCAGCTGTCAGAAAGGATGAATACCCAACTTTTACATCAACATGGATGGGACTGGAGGAGATTATGCCAAGTGAAATAAGTCAAGCAGAGAAAGTCAATTATCATATGGTTTCATTTATTTGTGGAACAAAAGGAAAAGCACGGAGGACATTAGGACAAGGAAGGGAAAAATAAAGGGAGGGAAATCGGAAGGAGAGATGAACCATGAGAGACTATGGACTCTGAGAAACAAACTGAGGGTTTTAGAGGGGAGGGGGGTGGGGGGATGGGTATTAACGAGGGCACATACTGGGCGCCTGGGTGGCTCAGTTGGTTAAGCGACTGCCTTCGGCTCAGGTCATGATCCTGGAGTCCCTGGATCGAGTCCCGCATCGGGGTCCCTGCTCGGCAGGGAGTCTGCTTCTCCCTCTGACCCTCCCCCCCTCATGTGCTTGCTCTCTCTCATTCTCTCTCTCTCAAATAAATAAATAAAATCTTTAAAAAAAAAAAAAAGGAGGGCACATACTGTATGGAGCATTGGGTATTATATGAAAACAATGAATTGTGGATCACTACATCAAAAACTAATGATGTACTACTGTGTGGTGACTAACAAAATAAAATTTAAAAAAATATAACTGCAATTTAACACAGCTCTAGAATACTAAAAGATGGATATATTTAACATAGTACATGTACTATTATTAAAAACTGCTTTAACCTCTCTTTCTCTCTCCTCTACACACACACACACACTTAAAAGGGAAAAGGTAAGAGTAAAGTATGATGAACCCAGAGGAGAGGTCTAGTTCAAAATCCCTTACTAGCTGAGGAGTAACGTTAGAGCAAAGACACAGCCGAGAGTGAGGCAGTGTTTGTGGAAGATTGCTCTAGACCACCTCCTAACTACATGACCCCATCTACAGGACCTATGAAGTCTATAAACCAGATTTCCTTCCTTTTTTTTTTAATTGTAAAGGAATACTCTGTGTAGGAAAAAAGTAGCCCGTCAGCACAGCTGAGGTACCATCATTATCAAAGAAATTGAAAAGAAGTGACAAACTCCTTGGTTCCTGCGTGTTGGTAAGAAGTAATGACGGCTCAGTGACAGCGCTGTCCCTGGCTGTGACTTTGGCTGAGAAGCGTCCTTCCCTCCGGAATGACACAGGGTCTGGCAGCTCAGCAGCAGGAGGCTAGGAGGCGGGGTGCATGCAGACATGGGCATGGGACACCGGAGATGCGCTACTATAACGTCCCAGCAGATTAGACTTGAATAAAACAATAGGCTAACAGAAGAATGCTTTTCAGGGCTAAGTGGGAACATAAACAAATTCTTTTTACAGAGATAGGACAGAAATGATCACCTAGAGCCCCCAAAACAAACTTTACCAAAAAATGGATAATCAGGGTTTCCTTTTTCCTAATACCTTCTTTATAATCTATTGCTTTAAGGGGGCTATATCCCCAACACACACCCATGCTCCCCCCCTCTGAACCAGGCAAAACCCCTGTGGCCTCTGGGGGAAGCTCTCCTATTTAAGTGGCAGTCAGTTTATATCCCAAAGGCCTCGGGCCGCTTTCACATTTTAGTGCAAGAACTACCCAGAGCAGCCCCATCAGGCCTCACAACTACCCTATTTGAAGTAAGGCACGGATTACCTCATGTACCCTACAGATGACTAAAGTCACATTATTACTCTGGAAAGCTGGAGTTCATGGTGTCATAGAGCAGAGAGTGATCTAATGAACAAAAACATCACTAATGAAAAGCTGGGAACTGCTTCTCAGATTCTCAGAACAGATTTTGTTCAGCTGCCAAAGCAAGCTAACCGTTGCTCTCAACCAGCATTTGTAGTTCATGAGTCCCTGTCCAAAATCAAAGTGGGATAAATACAAAAGCACTCAACACTTACAAGAAGAACAGGCAGCACTATTTCAGTTTTGTGGTAAAAATTTTCAAGTGAGATACTGTGGCAAAGTTTTGCTTCTTCTCCAAAGTTGAAAGAAGTCATTCTTATGGAGTACAAAGAAACCAGCTTTTCTGCCTAACTTTCTGTAAACTTTCAGCCTATGGAGGGGTCTTGAGAGAAGTTTTCTTTTTTTTTTTTTTTTTAAAGATTTTATTTATTTATTTGACAGAGAGAGAGAGAGAGAGAGAACAAGTACGCAGAGAGGCAGGCAGAGGGAGAGGGAGAAGCAGGCTCCCCGCTGAGCAGGGAGCCCGATGCGGGGCTCGATCCCAGGACCCTGGGATCATGACCCGAGCCGAAGGCAGCCGCTTAACCGACTGAGCCACCCAGGCGCCCCCCGAGAGAAGTTTTCTATGAGCTGGGGTTTACTTCACTTGGTCTTCTTACTCATGTATTTAGCAGTGCCCACCTACTGTGACACACAGTCTAACATCACCAGTCCTGAATCAGTAGGGCAAAGCCTCATTAATTGGAGGCCCGCAGGCTGCTGGGAGTCAGGGACTCAGAGTACAGAAGCTAGAAAACATGTGGTTAGTGGCTTTTTAAAACTTAGGCCTTTCTCTTCCATGTGGCTGTTGAAGGGATTAAAGGAAAAGCACAGACACAAAAATGTGGTGTTCCATTCTAATCCATGGGGTCGGTGGTCCTGATGGACCCTGCCGGTAAGGCCGGCTGAAAGGAAGGTGTTGTCAGTTCTGCCGAAGACGCTACCGCCTGCCGAGTGCCTCCCAGGGCTAGGCGCGCACACCTGCACATCGCTTACGTCCTTCTCCTAACGAGCCCATGCTGCCAGGAGCATTGTCATCTCTCTTTCACAGATCAGGAAACCAAGGCTTAGAGAGATGAGGCCTATGATAACTTTCTAGCTACATTCATTGTTTAATTTGCAGTTTATGCTCTTAGGTCAGGCCCTGGGAGGCAAAGGAAGTGCTGGGCCCTCAAGTACATGAAGATCAGGTTTTACAGGGTGGAGGCTGGGAGGGGAGGTGGAAGAGATGAAGACAGAAAAGAGAAAGAGGTGAGGGAACAGGCCTCCCCCCCACAGCATCTTTTCAGTATCTAGAGATACAGGTAACCTTCCAGAGTATGGCTCTGTTAGTCTTAGTGCCTCAGAGGCAGTCCTAGAATGTTTACAGGGTGGTCCAAGTTTTCATGGAACAGAACATATTTTTGGAATCACCTAATACTAAAATAAAAGAGTTTATAGTTAATTAAATGGCTTAATTAAAAATTCAAAGATGGAGATAAAATTATTCTTCAGTGTTAAGTCTGATAGAACCCTACTATTAAAATTCTAAATAACAGTGACAACACAGTTTGAGATTTCAATCTAAATATATATCATATAAAAAAAAATAAATGTAGATCATACGGAAAACAAAAAGTAGCAAGGATGACAAGAAAACAAGGCCCTGGTTTAAGAAGAATAGGGTATTTCGGGATGCCTGGGTGGCTTAGTGGGTTAAGCATCTGCCTTTGGTTCAGGTCATGATCCCAAAGCCCCGTATCAGGCTCCCTGCTCAGCGGGGAGCCTGCTTCTCCCTCTCCCTCTACCCCTTCCCCCAGCTTGTGCTCTCTCTCTCTCTCAAATAAATCTTAAAAAAAAAAAAAAAGTACAGGTATTTGAAGAATGACAACTGGAAAAATATCATATTAAAGTTTCCCAATTAATCTGGGAAGGTTTTTGTCGTAATTATTGAAAATTTAACTCCCTGATCCTTAGCATAGTGAAAATAACATTTAAAGAAGAAATTATTCTAGGGGTGCCTGGGTGGCTCAGTCATTGGGTGTCTGCCAGGGTCCTGGGATTGAGCCCCACATCAGACTCCCTGCTCAGCGGGAAGCCTGCTTCTAGAACCCTCTCCCACTCCCCTTGCTTGTGTTCTCTGTCAAATAAATAAATAAATAAAATCTTTAAAAAAAAAAAAAAAAGAAGAAATTATTCTAAATCACAAGATAATTAATGTTCTATGTACTTATGTGATGGGCAAAATACCTGGTAACAGGAATCACATGCTAAATCCAAAACCTCTCACAAAATTTGGGTTGCCAGATAGTAAAGCAGTCATGAAATGCTTTCCTGGCAGGTTCCTCAGCTCTTTTTTAATTGACAAGGAATGCTCTGTGGTGCTGATGATGGAGATGAGGGGCTATAATGGAGGTGGGGAGAGTTCACAAGTCCCAACTCCCAGGAGAAATCCTGAAGTCCTGAAACAGTCCTGCGCTAGGATGAGAACATTTTGATTTACGATAAACTCACCTCAAAGAATATTTTGAATGTTTGACGTAGAAAGGCTCTCTGGGACTTAAAAACTTGAGCTGGAATTTAATATGAAACACTTTATTTAAAGTTATGCTAGTTAGGTATTTGAGCATACTTTAAAACATACCGTGCATTTAATTAAAGGTATTTAGTAAATTTAAGTATAGCCACAAAATTAGGTAAGACAATAAATGCTCATGGAAACACATTTAAAATAATTCTAGTATGAATTTACTCTAGTTCTAGAGTAATGTTATCCAGAAATATATTGGTGTGATGGTACAGAAGAAGAAAACTCAGAAAAAAATTAAAAATGAAAATATGAAAACAAATGCCAAATATTTTCAATTTTCAGATAAAGGGTCATGAACTTCCCATGAAGTTCTTTTCAAATACAGTATAAGGCATTTAAAAAATTAACTCAATATTATAACTTAAAGTATAATTTATAAAACAAGCTTCTAAATTATCAGGAAAATATTTATCAAATAGTTGAATACATCCGCTTTCCCAAAACCCCCAGTACTATTTCCAACTTACAGAGTGCATAATGAAAGAATTATTTCGCAAGTTGACTTTCAACGTCCTTGATTCCCCAACCCTAGTAGGCAGAAACCGATACACATCTTCTGGGGCATAAACTCCGCGGTGCGTCAAGTCAAGCTGTCTGCTTTGGAAACAGGCTTAAAAGTCAACTATTTAAAATCCAGAGTAATTTAAACAATTTATATATATTCAACAAGGAAGTGTTTTGTGTTTTGATTTGTATTTTCTCTCACAACTCAGCTGGAAGCTAGTTCTGTAATGGCAACTTCATTAATCTGTATCAAGACAGAACGCCCGGCATAGTACTCTGATAACGTGCAGGGTCAGCTGCTACATGGGACAGAACACAGGTGACAGCACCACCTCTGCCCCTTTCTCCCTGGGGACTGGCTCTCCACTTGCCTCACACCCCACGTGCATGCAGGTGCTCCTGTCACCTTAGTTCACTTCACTGGATGATCTTCATTTTTCCGGACAGACTACCCTGACAGCGGGACACAAGCTCTGCCTTCTCGGCATCATTTGATGGCAGTGGCTGAAATGCCAGGCTCAGTCTGTGCAGGCTCATCCCCACTCCCTCACCACCAATGCTGCTGTCCCCTGTGGCTTGGCCCCGGACATCCCTAACTGCTCTAGCCGCAGTCTCCCTAGGCAATCCCAGCTCGATGCTCCAGCAACCCCAACCCTGTGTGGCTCCCAGATATTCATTCTCAGCTCACACTGAACTTCTGGGCAACATGCCTATCACCACACAGTGACCTGGCACCACAAATACAGACTAAACCTGGGATCCTTCTTCTCAGACCTGACCCTCCACTTGTATTTCTGTCTGGGAGCCAACTTTGACTCCCTTTCTCTCTCAAGCCCCCTTACTCAACCCATTCACTAGGTCCTTCAAATTTCCTTCCTATATACCTCTCAGATCTATCCATTTCTCATCATCTTCCTTGACACTGCTTTAGTCCTGGACTACTTAAAAATAGCTTCTGATGGGGCGCCTGGGTGGCTCAGTCGTTAAGCATCTGCCTTCGGCTCAGGTCGTGTTCCCAGGGTCCTGGGATGGAGCCCTGCATCAGGCTCCCTGCTCGGCAGGAAGCCTGCTTCTCCCTCTCCCACTCCCCCTGCTTGTGTTCCCTCTCTTGCTGTGTCTCTCTCTGTCAAATAAGTAAGTAAAGTCTTTAAAAAAAAAGCTTCTGACTTATTTTACCATATCTACTCTTGCCTCCTAATCAGACCGTACCACAGCCAGAGGATTTTTCTATAAATACTCAAATCTGATCATGTCACTCATGGCTTCCAATAGCTTCCCAGATAAACCCCAATTTAACATGTGACATGAGAGGCCCTGCACAGTCTGCCTCTCCCCACCAGCCCTCTGGCCTCACCTCACACTACTCTCCCTCCCTCTGGGCTCTAGGCCTCTATGCTGCCTTTGGTTCCTCAAGGGCCAACAATCCCCACCACCTGGTCTTACAAGGCCAGGAACTTTTCCTATGCTCGTCACCTCCGTCATTTCCACTCATTCTCCTCAACTTAAAGGTCCCATTTCAGGGAGGCTCTTGCCGGGTAGCACACATCAAGCTCCCTCTGTCGTGTTTCCCATGTTTCCCGTTTATTTCCTTCCAGTCCTTTCCACGGGTTGTAACAAAGCCATTTGTGATGTGGCTCTTTCTCTGGGAGATAAAGTCCCTGGAGGCAAGGACTAGGGCAGTTTTGCCGCCGCTACCTGGCACATGATGTGCGCTCCGTAAAGAGGAGATGAACAAATGAGTAAGTAGCATCAAAAGAGTGTGGTTAGAATACATAATCTTTAAAGGAGCCTCATTTCTTACAAAATGCATTACTTACTCCCATTAGAAAATAAATGACAACATGTATATTAAATTTAGCAGGTATTTAACATATATTTTTCTTACAAGTGTCTTCCTCCAGAACAAAGTTAGATCTAAATATCAGTTAATTAAGGATTGTAAGAAACATGTTTATTAAGTAAAATACTTAAATACTATAATTAGAGCTGTGTGAGCTGCTGGTATAAAAAACACATTTTAAAAAGTTTTAAGGGGTGCCTGGCTGGCTCAGTCGGAGGAGCATGCGTGACTCTTGATCTTGGGGTCATGAGTTCGAGCCCCACACTGGGTGTAGAGATTACTAAAAAATATAATAAACTATTAAAAAAATAAAAATTAAAGTTCTTAAGAATCTACTTCAGTGTTTTGGGGAACATAAAATGGTATGGTCACTTTGGTTAAACTATTTGGCAGTTTGTTTTAAAGTTAAACACATGCTTACCATATGACCTAGCAATTCTACTCTTCAGGTATTTTTATCCAAAAGAAATTTAAAAATATGTCCACAAAAGTACACATACAACAGTGTTCATAGCACCTTCACTTATAATGGCTCCAAATGAGAAGCCACCCAAACGTCATCAGGAAAATGAATCAATTGTGGTATGTTCACATAAAGCAATACTCAACAATGAAAAGGGACAAACTACATATATACTCTGTAACACAAATGAATCCCAAAAACATGTGTGGTGAAAGAAGCCAGACTCAAGGAGTGTGTATGTTTATGAAATTCAACAAAACTAACCTCTGGCAATAGATCAGAACAGAACAAATCTGGGGTGAAGGCTGGGCTGACTGCAAAGGGATATGTAAGAGCTTTCTGGGTGAGAGAAATATTCTCTATTTTGATTGGAGGGGAAGCAATGCATGTAGGTCACTGAGCATTTTACTGAATATAATTATATTTCAATAAAGTACTGGAAAAAACGTAAGAATGACAAAACCAACATACCCTGGTATGGGAGCAGAAGCCTCTGATACAGCTTGTCTTCGGGGCTTAACTAAATTATCTAGTTTAATGAGGGAGTTTGTGGAAATGTGTGAACTTTCAGACTCATTTTCTGCTTTGACACTCTGTATAAAAAACAAAAAAAATCACAGGGTAGGGGAAGGAAAAATAAATACTCTTGGAAAATATGTTGAATTCTATTATTTCCTTCATAGTTTTTAAAAGAAAACTTAAATTTTTAAATTCCCGCAATCCTTCCGTTTTTTACTGTTCAGCTTCTTTTACACACACACACAATCTTACCTAATCAAGTCAAACACAGATTTCAGAGCCAAACCCAGACCTCAAACATGCCAATCAATAAAACCAAATGAGAAAATTAAGATTACAGGGCCAGACAACAGAATTAATGAAATTAGAATAATACCAGGAAAACAGTCTGCATTTTCAGGACAGTTTTCCATGTCAGTTTCACTTAATGTTTTTAATATACACACACAATAATTTACTTAAGTTCAGCGTAATACTCACTTGTCCAGAGAGTTGAAATCTCAGGGTATGTTTCATGTGAGGCTCTTGAAGGGTGTGACACTCAACATCCCAAAACTGAGCGTAAGCCCCTCTATCCCTGGGCAAAAAAGTGATGGAGACCTACAAAATAACACATCCAGGGGAGAAATTTAGACACTAAGCCTCCTACACCATATAGTTGGTATATGGTTTAGCACTGGCTAGGCTAGTTTTGCCACTAACTGAAAAGGAATTTGAACAATTCTTTTGGTAGAAAATTATACCAGATTCAAGATAACACTTTTCTTTAGGGCTCTGTGTAACATATTCCTCAAAATGCAAATGCTATTTACATTACCAAAAAATTCTAGAGCTGTCAAGTACAAGACCTAAATGAGGAAGGTCAACCCCAGAAACACAATCCAGTCTTTCATTGCAATGCTTATAGAACCCTCTGCTGGCCACGCAGTAAAGGCCTGAGGCCTGAAACCAGTTACACCGACCACACTCCTCAAAGTTATACATGTGAACTGTATGCGTACAACCTGTAAAAAGCTCAGTAATGAGAAAGTTGTATTTAAAAATAGTATTTTATAAAGTTTACCAGTGTTAAGTGTTTCCTTTATCAAAGAATTCAGTGTTAAAAATACTATTAGCTACATTAACCACTAATCAGTATCTCTGAGTCTGGACTTAACATTAAAACTGTTAAATGACCCAATTTCTGTCAATACAGAACATAAGAAACAATGCAGCCAGCAAGTCTTAGGGTGTGGAGGCAAAGACAGGATACTGATGGAGGAGAGGTGGTCATCAAGATTAGGGAATTACACTGTTAAAGAGGGTGTGGACACTGTGAAGATCAAGGAAAAAAGAATGAAAAAAAAAACCAACCATGTCCTAAATGGTGAAACTCTACGAATTATCTGGAACCACTGGGCATTATAGTACCATGTACTCTACAAATCCCACCAAACACTGTCTTCCAACACCAAAAATAAACAAAGAGGAGGGGACAACCTACTAGTACTGTATGTGACACACAGTAGACACATAATAGGAACTTTAACATTCATTAGCTCATTTAATCCCATTCAAACTGACCAATGTTTCAGAATATTACTATGTACATCTATTATTGTAAGAAATAGGTAACTAACAAACTAATGTTTTCTTCCTTCTGGATCACTGTTACATACATCAATAGTGGTGCTTTTGGGGGAGTATTTCCCTAAATGGTCCCAGAAGGATGTGCCTTGCTTTCTTCTCCCCTAATGTAAATTAAGTACTCAGATCTGGAATTCAATTGACAAATGTGACCTGACAGTGTGGTAAGCAATGAGTTCAGTCCAAGACATGCAGTGATGAACACAAAAAGATCAAAGATCTCACAGAGGTTTCATTTCTATGTTAGGTACTGTGTGAAAGGAGAAACTCCCAGGAGACAATCTAGTCCTACATCCTTGTTTTTCTATTTTCAAAGTTTCACTGAGATAGAACTCATATACCATACAACTCACCCATTTCAAGTGTAGTCAGGGGTTTTTAGTATATTTCCAGAACTGTGCAACCACCACCACAATCTGATTTTAAAGTATTTTCAACAATCCAAAAAAACCCCAGCCCCATAGCCATCAGCAGTCATTCCCCACTCCCCACCTTCACTCCCAGCCCCAACAACCACATACCTACTTTCTGTCTCTACAGATTTACCTATTTTATACATTTCACACAAACTGAGTCATATAATATATGGCCTTTTGTGTCTGGATTGTTTCACTTAGCATGTTTTCAAGGTTCATGTGGTAGCGTGTTATCAGTACTTCATTCCTTTTTACTGCCAAGTAATATTTCATTGTATGGGTATACATTTTGTTTATCCATCTATCAGGTGATGGCCATTTGGGTTATTTCTATTCTTTTTGGCTATCTTGAATAAGGCTGCGATGAACACTTGTGTATATGTTTTTATTTGAACACTGGAGATTTTATTTATTTAGCTGAGAGACAGAGAAACAGCGCACGAGTAGGGGGGAGGGGCAGAGGGAGATGGAGAAGCAGACTCCCCGATGAGCAGAAAGCCCAATGCGGGGCTAGATCCCAGAATGCTGGGATGAACGCCTGAGCAGAAGACGCTTAACCGACTAAGCCACCCAGGAGCCCCTCTTTATTTCTATTCAGATCTTTACCCATTTTTTAAACTGGTTATTTGGGGGCGCCTGGGTGGCTCAGATGGTTAAGCGTCTGCCTTCAGCTCAGATCATGATCCCAGGGTCCTGGGATCAAGTCCCGCATTGGGCTCCCTGCTCGGTGGGGAGCCTGCTTCTCCCTCTGCCTCTCTGTCTCTTATGAATAAATAAAATCTTTAAAAAAAAATAAAAATTAAAAATATAAACTGGTTGTCTTTGTATTATCTAGTTGTATGAGTTCTTTACACATTCTGGGTACAAATCCTTCATTAAATGTATAATTTCTAAACATTTTTCCCATAATCTGGAATGCCTTTTCACACAGTATCCTTTGATGCACTCAAGTTTTACATTTTGATAATTCATCTATTTTTTCTTTTGTCACTTGTGCTTTACTGGTGTCATATCTAAGAAATCAAGGCTAACCCAAGGTCATGAATACTTATGTTATCTTCCAGGAATTTTATAGTTTTAGGTCTATGGTCTACTTCAAGTTACTTTTTGCATATGGTGTGAGGTAAGGATCCAACTTAATACTTTTGCATATGGATATCAGTTGTCCTGGCACCATTTGTTGAAAATATTCTTTCCCTATTGAATTGTCTCAGTACCCTTATTGAAAAAATCAACTGACGATAAATATGAGGGTTTATTTGGGGACCCTCAAGTCTATTCCACATATTCTATATGTCTATCCTTATGTCAATACTATAGTTTTGATTACTATGGTTTTGAAAATGAAAAGTATGAATCCTCCAACTTTGTTCTTTTTCAAGATTGCTTTGGTTATGCTGGTTCTCTTGAACATCTATATGAATTTTAGGATCAGCATGTCAATTTCTTTAAAAAACAAACAAAAAACCAAACACCAGCTGGGATTTTTGATTGAGATTATACTGAATCTGTAGATCAATTTAGGGAATACTGCTATTTCAGTAATGTTAGATTTTCTGATCCATGAACATGGGATGTCTTTACTGCTGGCTTTTTTTTTTTTGCAACCCTTCCCCCACCGCCTTTGCCCCAGATGTTGAACTTTTGTTAAGCAATGTGTCTATTCCCTATTATGCTGCTTTGCCGCTACTGTGGGCTGGGAAATGAAATGAACTATGCTGTAGAATAGTATGTCTTTCCAAAAAAGTCAGAAACCCCCTGGAAGCCTGTTACACAGACCTAGTAAAGTGCACTGGGTTTGTGACTATCACTGCTCAAATATTCTTGTATAGTCAGTAATGAGTTCACAAGTATAGTCTAGAACTGATTACAAGTCTGAATCTCTGAATAAATGGACCAACGTCATGTAAGTGCTATAGTTTAAATGAGTTTCAGCTGTTAGTATGAAAAAGCATATTACTGAGGCCAAGTGAATGACTAGTGTCACTAAGGGATATTTGAAAAAGCTATGTCAGGTCTACAAATAAGTTAGAACTTAAGACGGTCATGGTACTAAAAAGGTCCATCACCACTTGCCCATGAAGATATACTGTTGACTATGACATGAACACAGTTGTTTTTGAGCAGTGGCAGAATTTTCTATTACAGCTGGTGGACAAAACTACTGTCTAGATTAGAGCTACTCAAAGTGTGTTGTAAGTACTAGCAGTCTGTGGCCACATGAAGTGCTTATATCAGAATGTAAATCAATCCTACCACTAAGCATGGCATTTTGTTTAGCTGTTTAGAAAGCAAGACCTCTGCTACAGGAAGCAGTCCACTGACGTGCACTGAGGCGGGTCTTCTCCTGGGGCAAGCCGGTTGTTAGCAGAGCAGCACTGGTCTAGCTGAAGCAACTACTCTGGGTGGAAACAAATGAGGGTCTCCTGGTCAATCAACACCATGCTCTTACTATGAAAAAAATGTCAAAACTCACCTTCCGAATTCCACGGCTTTCTAGTATACCAGAAATAGGAGAACATCTGAATGCTGCATATGTAGCTCTAAAAACATCTCCACTGTCATCAACTCCCTACAATTATTTAAGCAATCAAATGAAAAAAATATAAAAGTTAGAGTGACACCATTACCTTTATGGTTACCAAGGACACACAAACCCATTTTGCAGGGGCCAGGAGAGCTCAATGCCTGCCTAGGAGTGGGAGTGCTACTTAACTCTACTCACAAAGGCCTCACACTGACGCTCCTCCTTCCATCAACAGCCACTTCTCCCTGGCTACAGTCATCTTTAGGATGGTGCTCATAATGTTCAAGCTCAAGGACCCTGAAGACCCTTGCTGAATGTGCATTTTAACATCATATGCAATACCAGTTGTTTTTTTTTTCAGTAGGTACAGCACTATCTTTTGCACACATTTTGTTAGTATTAGGGCTCAAAACTGCTACTGTCACACAAAATACATGGCAGAAAGGCCACAGCATTCTAAACAACATACATGACAACATGCTCAATTCACGGAGAGCCTACTGGTGGAGACTATTTGCAGTACAGAGTAGGCTAGCACTCACTGACAAAAAACATTCAATTCTGTCTCCTACACTAGCTCCTACCAGCTGAAAACACATAACAGTACTCAGAACATGGCAAAGAAAAATGCATATGTGTGTGTATGCACACACAATGCTCCATAATAAAATTTTTATATATTTTTCAAAATAAAGTTATTTCAGATAAAAATCAGGTAGGAGGTAGCATTAAATGAGCAAGCACATATTTTCACATACATTCTCTAATCTGACTCTTAAAACCACCTTGTGAAAAAGATGGGGCATGTATTAGCCCCATCTAGAGAAAATCAAGTAAGTGAATTAGTGGGACAAAAAAACCCCAATAATCTCAACCTATGCTCATAATTCAGTATAAAAACACCCCAAATAAAGTTTAAACATTAAAATGAATATATTTAAGGCAACTACTACTGACCTTGACATAAGGTGGAGCTAAGGATGACAGATGCCACTTCACTTCTGTGTTACCATGATTCTCAAGTTCCAGAAAATTTTCTACAAGGAACACACATGTCACAACTCAAACAATTCTTGGAGAAGTAAACAAGCAGATTACTGTGATAATGTGTAATAATGACTAATTATCTCATCATAGGGGAAAAATATACTCATCCGATCCTTAGAGGTGCCCAATGGGAATTTACAGTATTTTTTAACAAAATCAAATTTGACAGATATTTTGTTTTGGATTTAATCAAAGGATAATGAAGAGCTTAAGCAAGAGAGCTATAAGATGATTTACATGTTAATTTAAAGAGTTACTGGCTGCTGTGGAGAGGAGAGACCACAAAGGGGTCAGAGTGGATGAGGAGCCCCGGTAAAATGCCACGGCAGCAGTTGCGTTGAGAGAACACATGAGGGGTGGTCTGCAGCAGGCTTGAGTCATGGCAGTGGGAGGAAAAGCAGCGGGCAGACAGGGGATCCATTCTGGAGACGGACCGCAAAGGACTTGCTAGTGGACTGTGTGGGAAGAGGGAGGAAGCAAAGAACAAATAACTTCCAGGGATTTGGCTTAATGAGCAGGCAGTGGGGCCACTTACTGACATGGGTAGGGCTGGAGGAGAGGCAGGTTTCATGGGTAAAACAAGAGTTCTGTTTGTGAGATGCCAGCACACAGAAGCTGAGTGGGGTGCAGGGAGAGCCTAGAGAAAGAAGGGGACAGAGGCAGGCCCAGGAAGAAAAAGAGTCATCAGCGAAACCTGAGAAGGAGCATGTGAAGCAGGGAAAACCAGGAGAGGCACAAGAAAAAAAGTAGTCCAAGGAGAAAGGAGTGGTCGCCAGTGTGGAGGGGTCAAATTAACAAAGACCCATAGAAGAGACAATCCCTTTTCGGTGACCTCAATAGCAGGGTCAGGGCAAGGTGGCAGCACCACTTCGTTTACAGCCCGAGGAAATGAAAGCAGGGAGCATAATCCTTCCAGGAGGGAGGGGTGTCACGGAAGCGGGGAGAGCAGCAAGGAGAGGTGGGGCCAAGAAAGGCATTCCTTAAACATGTGATGGCAGAATGTACTGTGTGCCAACGGAAAGGCATCAACAAAGGGAGAAACTGAGGACACAGGAGAGAGAAGGGGCAGAGGAAGGCCCTGAGGAGGCAAGAATAGATGGGCCTAGATTCCAGGCAGAAAGGTTTGTCTGGGATGGAAACAGAAGCCTCACATTTAGTCTAACGGCTTTTGTATTTGCAATGATGTGTGAGGCAAAATCGAGAGCTGGAAGAGTGAGAGTAGGAGCAGGGGAGGGGCACTGAGAAGAGAGACGTTGTTAGATGACTACAGGAAACGGGGAAGGACACACACCAAGGAGGGCTGCTAAGAGAAGCGTGGTGCTGAGCGGCATCTGAGAGCAGAGACCCCGAATGCGTGGCTTTCTCCAGCAGCTGCGCCGCTACAGGAGAGACACGGAGCTGGTAGATGGCAGGCTCTCACAAGGGTCCGGATCTTGCCAGTCAGGAATGCAGAGGGAGGGGCACACAGCAGTTGAGAGCGTTCCTAAGGCAGTAATTGCAGTGACAGAGCACAGAATTCAGGCAGAAGCGGCCAAGGCTGGGGTGGGGGAGAGTGAGGAGGCAGCAGGGCCAGTGGCCTGGACGTCTGAATGAGGCCAGAGAGCCGCTGGGACTCCTGGAGGACGCGAGCGGGGCGGATGGAGCCAGGGGATGGTCGATGACCGGGGAGGGAGAGGCTTCACGGGCAGTGGAAACTGAGTGTGAGTGGAAGTGAGAGAGGCAAGGAGTGAGGGCCAGGTGATAGAAGGCCCACACCCTTTCCAACAGGTCCCACGTGCAATCCCAGTCACTTAGATGAGCCATCACAGGGAGGGAGGGAGAGAGGGAGGGAAAGCAAAAGCAGTGTTCTCAGGACCCTGGAGGAACATTAGCAAGACTGAGTGCCTACTAGGTGACAAACACTATGCCAAGTGCTTTAAATATACTATTTCATTTATTCCTCAAAGCCCTCTGTGAGAGGAGTCAATTATGATGGCCATTTTACAAATGGGGAAACTGAGCATATTTATTTAACCTCTTAGTGCCTCAAAGTCTCATTAGTGAGGGAAAGAACCAGGTTTTACCCACTTTCTCCTCTTCTTCAGCTGCTAACTTATTAGCAGCTCTGGTAAAAGACCTAGTGAGTGCTGAGGAGGGATGGTTCTGACCAGGTAGAATCTGAGACTCCCGGAATATAAACAGTTCTTAAACACCTACATTTTATCATTTTTAAGCTCCCCCAAATCTGGCCTGTCATGGAAATGACTGCCAACGACAACCTGAGTCTCTCCTGAAATAGGGGACAATTTTATCCCTGTCACTATGATAAAGGTCACTAAGAACACAGAGTGTTAGACTCAACAGATCAGTGGCCATGTCAATTCTATAACCTTGTGATATCATACCTGAAGTTTCACCAGGTTCTGTTGCAGGAAAAGTAACAGTCTTGTTTCTTATCTCAACTTTTGTGGAAGGTGGTTTTGTCATTGGTTTCACCAGGTAACTAACTGAAGGCTCAGTTCCTGGAGAAAGGACTCCAAATGTGCTGGAGGCCAAATGAGTGAGGAGTTCTTTCTGGGTTAAGTCTTCACGAATTTGAACTTTCACAAATTTCTGAAATGAGCCAAATAAAGGAAGTAAGACACAAATGGATCTATCATTTTAAAGAAACAATTCTTATTTTTAAAACAGTGGAGAAAAGTAATGCCAAACAAATGAAACATGGATGGATGAGAAAATTTATTCAGATCTCAAAGTAAATCTTTGACTCTTCCTCTCTCTCCCCCAACTCCCTTCTTTTTCAAAGCAGATTCTGCAAGTTAATAATGGTTTCTAGGCTCCACTCTCCATTCTTGCCCCACCCAGGAGAATCGTTCAGATCACTAATGGAAAAACTGTGCTAAGTTCTCTATCTGAATAAGTCTAGCTGGGCTGAAAGAACAGGCCCCTTCATTTCATTTCTGAAAAGTAAGTGCTAATAAGGATCACAACACTTAAGCTGCAAAACAAGAAAAACATTGCTAAAAAAAACAAAGTACCTTCTGTCCATTGTCACAGTGTATATAGATTAAACCACTCCACGGGAACATTGAATGTTTTGTGGATAAGGAGGAATTAGGACTCACAAGAATTTGTAGCTTACTCCTGAAAAAAAGAATTTAGTAATGAAAACCAAGAGTATCCTATACTTTAATAGCAATAACCACTAGAGTTATATATGTTCTGTCAATGACCAGCTCTCCTTGTTGCTCAGAAAGAGCAGAGAAGGGGCGCTGCCTGTGTGGCTCAGTTGCTTAAGCGTCTGCCTTCGGCTCAGGTCATGACCCCAGGGTTCTGGGATCGAGCCCCACATCAGGCTCCCTGCTCAGCGAGGAGTCTGCTTCTCCCTCTCCCTGCTGCTCTGCCTACTTGTGCTCTCTCTCTCTCTCTCTCTGTCAAATAAATAAATAAATAAAATCTTTAAGGAAAAAAAAAAAAGAAAAAAGAAAGAGCAGAAAAGAGGTGAGATCCCATATATGTCTGCAACAGCCCCAACTCAGTGGCTAACAAAAAGTTGAGTGGCATAAACCCATGAACCTAAGGGGAAAACTCATGTGAAAACAGCCCATACCAGAGAAATACCACTTAAAAAGCAATTCAAAATAAAAATTTCTGGAGCACAAGACCAATATACAAAAGCTCTGATCCACTTGATAATAAAGGATGATACAGTTATAGTACAAAGAGAATGAAACAGCAGGAAAAGAAACTGGAAGAAAAAGGGGGAGGGGGTGGAAAGGAAATAAAAAAAGACTGTTTTTTACCCAATTGCTAAAACTTTCTGAGCTCATTATTCTCTTCAAGAGCTATGGAATGTCAAAAATGACTTTTAAATGTGGACAATGTAATCAGATTTGTGACTCAGAAGAAACAACCAGTTACAAAAGACACTTTGGCACCCATGTCAAAAATCGCAGAGCAAGGGTGCCTGGGTGGCTCAGACAGATGAGCCTTCAGCTCATCCTGGGATTGAGGGCCGAGGTGGGCTCCCCGCTCAGTGGGGAGTCTGCTTCTCCCCCTGCCCCTCCCCCAACTGTTCATGCACTCTCTCTCTCAAACAAATAAATAAAATAAAATCTTTAAACAAATGGCAGAGCAAGATTATTTTCCATTCCTAACAGCTAAATATGTGGGATGATTTTAAAAATTATTTGTGAACAATCTGTTCTATCATTTCCCTATCTTTTCAACCTTAATTAGTAAATGTTTAATTGATTGCTTTGGTCCTAGGAATGTTTCTCTGGAGCATGCCTAACCATACCTTAGGTCAGTATTAGTCAACTAAACTCTTTTAAAATGCAAACTTCATCACTTTGCAAAAGTAAATAAACCTCATGTTGCTCTTCCGCAAAGTTGCCATTCCCAAATAGGAAGCAACTTTGAGATGTGAATGTTCTGTGCCCACCCAGATGAAGTCCCTGAAAAGCTGCAGAATTACAGCTTTACCTCCTATCAATAGTTAAGCTGCACCTAGAGGACTACTTATCAGCATTTGGTCCCCAAGATTTCCTTCTTAGAATATTATTTGTAAAAAATGGCAAGCTAGGTTATGGTTCAGACTTATTAAAAGTCAGGACGCTTTGTCTATAAAATGTCCTTTAGACAAAACCAGCAGAATAAGTTGAGCCAGACCCAAGGTAATGAAGTACAGAACCATCTGGGCTTTAGGGACCACCACCCCTCATCATCTGCCCAGCTGTATCCCTTGCTTTGTAATTTGGTACACAGAGTAATACGTCTGCACAATCTGATGTCTTCCACTTCAGGAACTCTTTCCCATCTCACTCATGTCTCTTAACCCTTTTAGGCTATATACACACTAAGTGGCTGTGGACATGGGCTCTACTCTGCTAAAGAGAATGAATCTTGAACTTCATTGTGGTCCCACAAAACCACATGGAGCTCTGTATAGGGAGCATATGGTAAAATTCTACTGAATAAATTAAAATGGCATAATATCTGATCCTTCAAAAAAGTCACCATGCTAACATCTGAATAACATCTGGAGAAAAGGGAAGTCATACTTACTCTGGCGGGATAAATCCATGTTGTGGTGTTACCGTAAGGCAATGTGCTGGCCAGTACAACTCAAATTTCAGTAACCTAACGGAATTATTTAAAATCTGGAAACATGCAGTTTTTGCCAGATCACCTATTATATCAGATAAATAAAATATAACTTACATTTAGCATTAGTGAAAAAACCCAAATGTTAATAAATAGTAAAAAATGGAATTCTAAATACATTAGTCTACCAACTTAATTCTGCTTTACAGGAATTTCAAATCCCTGGTAAAATAAGACCATTTTGTTTACTCTTAAACTACAAAAATACTGAACAAAGAGAAAAAAAAGGACATCTGGAAATTGTTACCATCTGGTCGTATCTTGGGCACATACAGCGGTACCAGATTTGTTCCTACTCTGAAGCAACTATATCAATGTGAAGAGTAAAAGATGCCAAGTGCCAAATGAGCTCTTTGGGGCAAGGGATGTGGTGGGAGGAAGGGCCCATGGACGAGTGGTCCGGCCAGATGGGGTACTCGAAGCTTGGAATGAGGACAATGGCCTTGTGCTAGACAATGCTCAGGCTGAGTGTGAGGTAGGTCTCAGTAGGGGAGAGGAGGACCTGCATAAGCCACTGGTCACATCTGTATATACTCCAAGTATATTTCCTAGATGAGCAACGGGCCCAGAGTGAATACAGCCCTGGTTTTCAGAGTGCACCGCTGTTGTGTTGTTACTGATATACTCACAAGAAGGGGCTATCAAAATCAAGTGTTCAGGCTGGACAGTCCACATTTCCTTAGAGGATGATTTATCTTGAGGTGGGCAAACAGCTTGTGAAAGAAGTGGAGAACCTTGAGGACCTTTAACTGGTAAAATATCCAAAGAAACATTGCCACCATGTTTCCCAGAACCATCAGATTCACTATAGAGACAGAAAGAGAGAGGGGGAGAGGAAAGAAATTAAAAATGATAAAAAGCTTATGACTAAGGATGTTAACCATTTGCCATGCACTGCAAATGAAATACCATCTTTTCTCACCAACATTTTACTGTGATGTTTTACTTTTTGGTTGTACAGAAGCTGTGTATTAAAATATTATATTTCTGCTTTTTAAAAAAGATAAAAAGCCAGACTGTCACATTTTTATATTAATTGTTCATAAATCTAAAAACATTTAGATAAAACTAAAAGTGCACTATGGAATATACTATGTTTCATAGAATAAAAATTCTTCACTGTGTATTCTTAATGTATAAAAATATAGTATAGGTCAAATATTGTTATACTAACCTTTCATTAGAATACTCAGTGATTCAATTTCTTTGCTGTCTTGACTTTAGCATGCCACCTGAAGTCTCTTAAAAGACTTACTAGAAAACCACCCAATATTAAGAATTTTTAAAAAACAAAACTCTTAATATATCTGTAACTGTACAATGATAACTGGTTTCATGATGCTAACACCAAAGAAAGTCTTCTGGGCAAAATACTATGGTAAGAAATGCTGTTAAGGTTTAAGAAGATTTTTGATTAAGTGTTAAAAGTGTTTATTTAGCCTTAGATTACAAAAAATTGTAACTCAAATGAATTTTGTAATCACAGAGGCACACGACTTAATTGAAGTTCACCTGGGTAGTGCCAAAATTCTCCTACCATACAGCAGAGCTCCATCTTTATTTCAAGTAGACACTCAGCAGACAGAGAGGAGTCCTCTCCTCACCCTCTTACCCATTACCTGCTCCTTTTCCAACCAGACCTCTACTGCCCCAGAGACAGAGATACAATGGAGGTACCAGCCAAAAGTCAGAAACAATTTTTTAAAAATTATAAAGCTGGTTCTTGGCTGTTTATTTCCTAAGAACCAGTTCCTCACAATTTAAGTGGTTTTTAAGATAATTTTTAACATATGTAACTACTATCTTTAATTCTTTGATTGAATATTTTAGAAAAGAATTATCATTAAAAGTATAGGAATCCTTTTAATACATTGTTGAAATCAGTCTGCTAATATTTTGTGGAGGATTTCTGCATCTGTGTTCATCAAGGATACTGACATGTAATTTTCTTTTTTTACGGTGTTTTTGCCTTGTTTCTGTACCAGGGTAATTGCTGGCATCGTAAAATGAGTTTAGAAGCCTTCTTTCCTCTTTTATTTTTTGGAATCATTTGAGAAGGATAGATACTACCTTTAGTACAGCGAAGGAAATCATCAAAACAAAATGAAAAGGCAACCTACTGAAAGGGAGAGGATATTTGCAAATCATTTATCTGCTAAGAGGTTAATATCCAGATGATAGAAAGAACTTATACAACTCAGTATCAAAAAAATAAATAGCCTGATAAAAAAAATGGGCAGAGGACTTGAACATTTTCCCAAAGAAGACATAGAGATGACCAAGAGACACATGAAAAGATGCTCAACATTACTAATCATCAGGGAAGTATAAATCAAAACCAGAAGAAATCACTGTAAGCCTCTCAAATTGGTTATTAACAAAGACAACAAATAAGTGCTAGCAAAGATGGAGAACAAAGGGAACCCTTGTGCACTGCTGGTGGGAATGTAAACTGGTACAGCCCCTATGGAATATAGTATGGAGGTTCCTCAAAAAATTGAAAATAAAGCTACCATGTGATCCAGCAATTCTACTCTAAGTATTTATCCAAAGAAAATGAAAATACAAATCTGAAGAGATATATGCATCCCTATGTTCACTGCAGCATTATTTAAGATTTTATTTATTTATATGACAGAGAGAGATAGCGAGAACAGAACACAAGCAGGGGGAGTGGGAGAGGGAGAAGCAGGCTTCCCGCTGAGCAGGGAGCCCGATGTGGGACTCGATCCTAGGACCCTGGGATCATGACCTGAGCCAAAGGCAGACGCTTAACGACTGAGCCACTCAGGTGCCCTCATTGCAGCATTATTTAAAATAGCCAAGATATCGATGCAACCTATGTCCATGATAGATGAATGGATAAAGATGTGGTTTACATACACAGTGGAATATTAGTCATAAAAGAGAATGAAATCTAACCATTTGTGACAACATGCACCTAGAGGGTATTATGCTAAGTGAAATAAGTCAGACAGAGAAAGACAAATACTAAATAATTTCACTTACATGTGGAATCTAAAAAACAAGATGAATGAAGAGACAAAACAAAACAGAAACAGACTCTTAGACACAGGAAACAAACTGTTGGTTACAGGGGGTGGGGAGAGGGTCTGGGTGTGGGTGAAATAGGTGAAGGGGATTAAGAAGTATAAACTTCTAGTTATAAACTAAATTATGGGGATGTAATATACAGCATAGGGAATATAGTCAATAATACTGTAATAGTTTTGTATGGTGACGGATGGTAACTAGACTTATTGTGGGGACCATTTCATAATGCATAAAAATACTGAATCACTATGATGTACATCTGAAACTGAAAGGATATTGCATATGAGTTATACTCTAATGATTTTTTTTTTTTTTTTTAAATATGAGGAAGAGGGCAAGCTGGAATGAGTTGGGGGCACTAGGTAGGTGTGTTAGCTCTCAGCTGGTGGCTGTGACTTCCAGATAACTCTGGCAATGCTGTGCCACGGAGACAGCCCATGTGATGAAAAGACTGGTTAAAAACAGGAGAACTGAGTAAATGCAATTATACTGAGGATAATGAAGCCAGCATTCTCAGTATTGGAGATATCAGTGTAAACTCATGATTTCAACATATTTATAAACAGATTTGGATACATGTGGATTTATATACAAATGCATATATTTCCTAGCTCTGTCTGTCCACTGAGGGGTCCTAGAAGTAGTAACACCTGAAAAGCAACAGCACACTTACTATTCATATTCCGGTTTCTGAAACTATTCTCTACTAAAAGGAATTAGGACTTCTATTCCAGGGCTGGGACAAGGAAGGTATATGTCAAACTTAGAATAACCATTGTGCCAGCGAATAATGAACCAGGTTAAGCAACCAAATGATGACAGTGAAGGATTAACACCGAATCCAGCAGTCCACCCTGATATAAGTACACAAAAAAGGGTAAAGTAAATCTCTTCCTCATCGTGGAAAGACAACTAGTAAATGTAGAAAGACAGAATTAGAAAACCACCATTTGGTAAATAAGACAGTATTAATAGGATTCAGGCAATAACCATCACTGGGTGCTACAAGTGTGATAAGAAACAAGATAACTCATTCTCTCTAAGGATCTCCCTTTAAAACATTAATTAACTACAGTGGAGAAACCCTACAGACACCATTTTAACTAAGAGATAAAAACATTTCTAGCAATGGGACAAATCAGCATTGTTTACCACCTGAGAAGATGCACTGAGAAAACAAACAGCATCATTTCCATGGTGTGAGGGACATTTTATAAAGTAACTGGTCTATACTCTACAAAAACATCAAGGTCACTGGTAAGAAAACGGTTATCAGCTGGCCTGCAGCCCTTATCCCCCTTTTTACTAGGGAATGTCCAGGAAAAAAAGGATAACTTGGTCAAATCCCCTTGTGATCTTCCAAATGACAACTCCCAGCAAACACACTAATTTACTTTTCTATGGAATGCTTATAACAGGATGTTCCTGGTCTGTCTAGAATTGGTTATGGTAAAGAAATCTGAAATTTATGAATTTATGTGGCATAGTTGTTGAAAACAATATCACATAAAGTAATTACCCAAGTATAAAATAGCTTTTGTAATTGAAACAGCTCCCCCTTTTGTGTAAGCAACGTATCATCACATGCATGACTTAGAGACCTCGTGTTTTTTTTAAAAAAAAAAAAAAGAAGAAGATAGCAGGAAGGGAAAAATGAAGGGGGGGAAATCGGGAGGAGGAGACGAACCATGAGAGACTATGGACTCTGAGAAACAAACTGAGGGTTCTAGAGGGGAGGGGGTGGGGGGATGGGTTAGCCTGGTGATGGGTATTAAAGAGGGCAGGTACTGAACGGAGCACTGGGTGTTATACACAAACAATGAATTATGGAACACTACATCAAAAACTAATGACGTAATGTATGGTGATTAAGATAACAACAAAAAAAGAATTTTTAAAAAACAACAAACAAAAAAATCTGAACCAGAGTAGAGAATTAATGTTGCAAAAAGGGCCTAGGAAGCATCATTAGCAATCCTGATTTCCTCATGTTTTCACCTAAAATTATTACTAAAGCTTAGTTCTGGGTAATATCTTTGATTCTGTGGCTCTGATTTGATGACTGAACCCTCTGCGTTCTGTCATGAAAGAGAAAGACAGACTGAGGAAGTATTCTATATTGAAAAAGGGTAAAGAAGACAGGCTAACTAAATGTAATGTGTGATCTCAGATTAGATTTGGGACCAAAGAGGAAGTTTTTTGCTTATTTCTTTGATTTAACTATAAATATAGGGCTTTATTAGGGAACTGAGGAATTTGCATGTTATCTGTGGACTAGATGTTAGCATTTTTACAATACTAAGGTCCTAATTTTAATGGGTTGACTATAGCTATTTAGGAGAAGGTCTGTGTTTTTAGGAAACTTAGGACAAACTGGTCATCATGCCCACAACTTACTCTTAAATGATTCAGAAAAAGGTATATATACATAAAGAATAATAAGGTCAATGTGGTAAAATGTTAGCAACTGAGGAATCTCAATGCAGGTAGCGTAAGTTCTATTTTTAAACTTTTCTGTAAATTTGAAATTATTTCAACTTAAACTAAAATATAAAGATGAAATAAACATTTTGGGAGGCAAAAAAGTACAGAGAAAAGATCAGCTCTACTATGAATTAAATTATCTTGAAATCTGGTGAAAGATGTTTTGTTTGTCTGTTTTACCTTTTAGATTCTAAGCCAGCTTTGGAAGAACGCTGAAGGAATTCACTGCTAGACACAGAATCTCTGAATTCTCCAATTACTGAAAGTATAATTTTATGCATGTTTCCATAAAAGAGCTGAATATCATTAGGCCGTTGGGGAAGATCATACACTGAAACAGAAAATAATGTTTGAAATATATGAATCTTCACATAATCACACTACAAATTAACAGATAAACTTATACATTTATAGCCACAGAATACTATTTTCTTAGGTTGGGGGTGAGTGACAATTGATGTTTACTACTACTGACTAGCATGAAATTATAGGCAGCTCAGGCTCTGGCCTTGAATTTGGCAACTTAACCTCTCTAAACCCTACTCTCCTCAAGGATAATATAAAGTAACTATCTCAGGGGTTGTTATGAGCATTAGAGTATGAATATGTTTAAAGCTCCATATGCAACAAGCTGACTGTGGGCCAGGTACTATTCTAATCCCTTTGTGCATATTAATCTAGTAAGCTTTCACAACAACTCTTTGAGGTAGGCATCTATTATCTCCACTTCAAGGATGAGGAATCTGAAGCACAAAGAGGTTAAGGATACACAATTTATAAGTGGTGGTCTCACAGACATTTAACCTTAGCAAATCTAGAAACCAGGCAATAATATAACTAAATATTGTGATTAATAAAACAGTGCTAGAGTTGAATATCTCTAGATTAGTCCACCTGAATTTATATATACAAGAAATTTTATAGAACATGCTTGTATTCCACATTTAAATAAGACATTAAGAGGGGTGCCTGGGTGGCTCAGTCAGTTAAGCATCTGTCTGACTCTTGATCTCAGCTCAGATCTTGATCTCAGAGTCATGAGTTCAAGCCCCACGCTGGGTTCCATGCTGGGCGTGGAGCCTACTTTAAAAAAAAATAATAAATTGGACATTAAGAATTATACTTTTTAAATGAAAAATTTTTAAAAAGAACACAGTAAGTGTAAATTGAAATTTATAATAACCAAGACATTGGACTATAAAAGTTTAAATCAAGTGTGAAAATATTTGCCACAAATCACACATTTTGCAAAAGCAAGATTATAAATACCTGTAATAGTAACGTGTTCAAACAAATGTTATTCAAAATAACCACGTAAAAAGTTCAACTGTAACATTCCCATAGGTGATCTACTATACTAACCAACACAAAACAAAGTGGGATTGGTTTCTCCCTTCCTCTGGACAATAACTATACCATCTCAAAGAATCTAGTATTGTGGTGTCCCAATGACCTACCTGAAGTCCCAACTCAACCCCATTTTAGATGGGTGGTCTTGACAGGTTACTTGAGTTTTTGGTTGGGTTTGTCAACATGACCCTTAACATAACACATGTCTTGAATTTCTGTACATGCAGCTCCCTCTCCTTGGAATATCCTTCCCCATTCTGGTCCCCATCTTCTCCATCTTGTCAACTTCTCCTCATTCTTCAAGATACCTCAAGAGTCACCTCATTTTAAATGGGGTACCCTTTATATTCGCCAGATTCCTTTTTTCTTTTCTTTAGGATTTTATTTATTTATTTGAGAGAGAGCAAGAGAGGGAGAGACAGCACAGAGGGAGAGGGAGTAGCAGACTCTTCGCTGAGTAGGAGCCCGATGCAGGACTCAATCCCAGAAACCTGAGATCATGACTTGAGTCAAAGGCAGACACTCAATCGACTAAGCCACCCAGGCATCCCTATATTCTCCAGATTCCTAAAAACACAGTTCCATCATAGCCCTTTTCATACCACACTTTAATCACCCGTCTTCCCCTTAGTCTGTGAGAACCTAGAGGGCAAGGACTTCATCTTTCACCTCTACAGACTGGCACCCTCTACTCTCAATACATGTCCATTCAATCAATAAATGAAATGTTGCCAAATCACGCAAATGTGCCAACTTCTGAACCACTACAAACTCATGCTACCTACTTTTAATCACAGTCTTCAGGATTGTTGTGGTATGTTACTAAGTGTTTCCATCTATAAAGCATAATTCTGTTTAACTCTTTTATTTATTGGGATCTTTCTTACGATGGAGAAGGAAGGTAAAGCTCAGAGGAGATGAAGTGGCAGACATGGCCTTAAATTTTTTCATTTCCAAATCACACTGCTGACAAGATCCATTTCAAATCTTTTCACTATTTTTAACTAATCCACCCCTACCTCCCTTTGAGTAGGTGATCTAGACTCCTAATAACCAAAAAGATCACAGACTATTCTACATCACCTCTACATAACTATAAATATCCTTTTATCATTTCATATTTCAGAAGCAATATATATTTTACCATTAAAAAACTAGATAACAAAAACCACTACCACCTGAAATTCTACTACCAGAACATAACCATTGTCAATAGCTGGTGTGTTTACTCCTGCAATTTTACCTCTGTAGCTGTATACAGACACATTAAATCATTTTTACCATGAGATGTTAATATGTAAACTTTAAAATAATTTTTCTTAATGAAGAGCTTTCTCATGTCATTTAACATAGAATCGTATCATTGTTTTAATAGCTTCAACATATTCTATTAAATAATTAAACAATGCCCTATTCTTGGATATTTAGGTTACTTCTAACTTCCTGCTGTTATGAACAACACTGTGGTAAAAATCTGTCCATTTTTACACAATTTGTATGTCTTGATACATATTTTTTTTATCAGTAATAAACACCATTAGATGCTTGAACAATTCAGCTCAAATAGAGCTAAAAATCTAGGCTGGAATTATTCCACTGCTGTCTATTTTGGATTTTTTTTCCCCACCATCACATCCTCCATAAACTGCACAGCAGACACAGAAATCTCAAAATGAGTTCAAGTTTGCAATCATTAAATCTTACTTTTTTTTTTTTTTATTTTTTTATTCTTATGTTAAAAATCTTACATAGTAATTACTTTGAGTTTAATAATGATCATTCTCCTCCTGTTTATAAGTCTATCCATAGAATAGGTGCCACAATACATTAATAATATCTAACATTTATATAGCAAAGCTCTCTCATTTAATCTTCACAACAATTCCTTATGGATGAGAAGATGATATTGCAGCTCTCATTTACAAAAAAGAAAACTTAATCTCAGTGACATCCAAAGTCATATAGCGGAACTGTGGCTCAAACTCAGCCTGACTCCATAATCTAATACTCTTCCTCCCTATAACACATCACTGGACCTAGATATAAATCTTTTGGGTCATTTGTAGTAGTTAGACATGTTGAAATTCTTACCTTCAGTTACTAGTAACTCATCCTGAAATTTTTCCGCAAAATCAATGTGCTGCAGCACACTATGTTCTGGAAGTACTTGTTCTATAATCCCTGGTTTATGCGAGAGGGCTCTGCCAATAGAGATTTTTATTCAAAAATGATTTTACATAAATTAGATTTTCATTAGTGTATTTGGCAAATCTCACAAACAGCTGTCTGAAATCCTGTCTTAAATCTTAATTTAAGTAATTTTTAAAAGAAAATCTGTTTTGGAAGTTCCCTTCAAAGTTATACATGGTAGTACAGTCATCACTTTCATTTAAATATTAACATCAAAACAAGAGCTCCCTAAAATAAGAGTAGAAAGAAGAGTAAAATTAGATTCTTTTCAGGTCTTACATTTTCAGTATTTGTAAAAATTTGATCATAGTTAGAAATCTGTCTCAGAAAAAAGAGAATATGCCAAGAACATAATAAAAGTAAGAGCTGTCAGAGAGAGAAATTTAAATTGCCATGTAACTGTATTTACCTGGCCTCTTCTAAAGAATCTCTGAGGTGAGAGAACGGAAATGTAAATTTCTCTGTAATACTCAGATGTTCACAAACAAGAGAAATCTCATTACTATATATATGTGGCAAAGAGGAGTTCTAAAACAATATGCTGATTTCTATATCCCAGTAGAGAGAAAGGGGGAAAAATAAACCCAAATCTGGTAATTTAATTTCTCCAAATGCCAGTTTCTGTATCTTAAAATACTTAACTGAGAAACAAAAGCAGGTACAAAGTTGAGCTCTTTACACTGGGTCTATTCTAACATCATGTAGCAACCTGTCATTCAAGTCTCTTTTTAAATGTTCCAACAATCCTCAACAGATTAAAAATAAAACAATCTCCTAAATTATGTATCAGAATAAAACACAGCAGAGCACAAAGGGTTGGAAGAAGGAAATACTGGTAAATGCATATAAGCCTCCCCTAGTGGGAGCGAATGGTTTCCTACTGACAGATGAAATGTCCTGAGCTTCACTTATTTTATATTCAGGCCCTGCAGGCTAGGAAACAAAATTTTATAATACAAGAACTCTGAATTCAACATACAAGAAAGTTACCTATGCTTAAATCACACCTAAATCTAAATGTCTAAATTTGACATTTTTGTGTATTAAACTATTATTTAGAAGTACCAAATTTTCTAGAAGCACATGACGTTAAGTAACCAAGTTAAACACCCTACACATTTCTAAATACAACTTAATCCTTTCAAATAATTCACAACATTCCCAGAAATACTACAAATAAGTCAGGTGTGTTTATACACAATATATTCTTTCAGTAGTTCTTAAATCTTTTCTAAAATTGACCTACCATCATTAGGAAGATCGTCCTATTATGAAGTCTGAAGTACCTATTTGCATAAAGGAGAAGAGGCATAATACATCTGTCTAGAAAAGAAGGCACAATGCAAATATGGCAGATGGGTTTCCTACACGCATTTCTTCCTCACATCATGGCGGACTGTCAGCTATACAAATTTTACCAAGATTTTTCATCCACTGGTTTACTAATAAGTAGCTGAGCATGTTCTATAACTTTCAAATCCCAAACCATTTTTAAGCCTTCATTATTTCTACGGAAGAGTTTCCAACATCATCTAAGATAAGTAACCTACCTTCGATACTGCTGCCTCGAAATTTCATCACCACCAAAGAAGTATACAGTTGACAGTTCTGTTGTGGTTATATAATTGCTCTCTCTGTCTGATGGATTATATATTATGGTAACATCCTGATGCCAAGGAAAAAAATCAGGAGTGAATATTAAATATTTTTCTTAAGTCATTTCATTGTGAATTAACTACCATATGAGCCTAAACAGTCAATAGACACGGATGCATATGACAGCGTTTCTAAGATCAGGTATTTCCATTCCTTTATTACTTTCAAATACTAGTTTTTAGCTATAAAATACATAATTCTTAATTTAACCTAAAAATGAGTTCATATTTTTAGTGCAGAGACTTATACTTACTTCTCGTGTTTTTTCTTTGAGCACAAATTTATCTGGAAGAATCCTTAATACTTTAGGATCCAGCAAAACTTTTTTCTGAGAATCCTTAAAACCTATTGCTTTAACAAAAGCTGCCCGAGAGCCAGTGTTATGAACAGAAAAAACAATTCTACTTTCTTTGCCAGGTACTAAGTCATTCACTGTTACCATGTAACTGTCAGATAACTTTTTAACATCTTCCAAAATAAGATTACTTGTTCCTCCATATCCAGACAAAGGTATCTAAAAGCAGAAAATATATACATCCAAAATTATTTTTATGTAAGCAGAAAGCAGAAGATTAAATTATAGCCAGAAAAAAAAACCCATACAGATTTAATACAATTATTATTCTTTGTGTACTTTGGCTAATTACCCCACTTCCTGTCCAGCATTATATATATATATATATATTTTTTTTTTTTAAAGATTTTATTTATTTGACAGAGAGAGACACAGCGAGAGAGGGAACACAAGCAGGGGGAGTCGGAGAGGAGAAGCAGGCTTCCCGCCGAGCAGGGAGTCCTATGTGGGGCTCAATCCCAGGACCCTGAGATCATGACCCAAGCCGAAGGCAGATGCCTAAAGACTGAGCCACCCAGGTGCCCCAGTCCAGCATCATATTAAAGAACTTCTCTTAGGACAAAAACCTCACCTTTGCAACAAAGAGTTGCAAAATTATTTACCTTCCAATATGCTAAATTATTTCATTGTTATACAAGCCAAGCTTAGATGATTAAGGAATAAAAGATTAGTATAGATAAACTTGCTTAAGAAGCTAATGTTTAGGGGCGCCTGGGTGGCTCAGTCGTTAAGCGTCTGCCTTCGGCTCGGGTCATGGTCCCAGGGTCCTGGGATCGAGCCCCACATCGGGCTCCCTGCTCAGTGGGAAGCCTGCTTCTCCCTCTCCCACTCCCCCTGCTTGTGTTCCCTCTCTCGCTGTGTCTCTCTGTCAAATAAATAAATAAAATCTTTAAAAAAAAAAAAAAAAAAAAAAGAAGCTAATGTTTAGGGTGAAATATACTGATGTTTGTAATTTACTTTGAAATGCATAAAAAAAGAGACAAATTGATGGATGGTGAGATATGTGATCAAACAGAGCAAAATGTTAACTGTAGAATCTATGTGGTAGGGTATGTGAGGGTTCACCATATAATTCTTCCAACTTCCCAATTATTCTCAATTTTGAAAATGAAATGTGTTGGTGAAACAAAATCTATTGTTCTATAATCCTATTAGCTTTTGATCTATCAGATGAGAAAGAAGTGTGCCAAAGGGACCAAACAGAAGCCAAGAACTCAAACAACTCTCAGGGACAGACTCCCTGGTAGCCAGAGTGCAGACTGGAGGCAGGTTTTAAGGGCCAGTGGGTGCTGTCTCCAAGCCAGGCTGCTTCCACAGGGTTCAGCACTACCAAGAAACAAGGATTCAGAGAATAAAGTCTATAAATAAAAATGTAGGAAAATAGATATGCTGCTAGAAAACAAACTTTCCATATCCTTTAAAATGCACTCCTTTAAGGGGTACCTGGGTGGCTCAGTCGGTTAAACATCCAACTCTTGATTTTGGCTCAAGTCATGATCTCAGGATCCTGGGAGGAAGCTCCGAGTTCAGCGGGGAGTCTGCCTGAGATTCTCTCTCCTGCTCCCCTCCCCCAACTCACGCACTCATGCTCTCTCTAAAATAAATAAATAGGGGCGCCTGGGTGGCTCAGTCTGGTTAAACGTCTACCTTTGGCTCAGGTCATGATCTCAGGGTCCTGGGACTGAGCCCCCAGTCGGGCTCCCTGATCAGCAGGGAGTCTGCTTCTCCCTCTCCCTCTGTTGCTCCCCCTGCTTGTACTCTCTGTCAAATAAATAAATAAAATCTTTAAACAAAATAATCTTAAAAAAATGCACTCCTTTCAAAATGATCTATCATTCCTAATTATTAAACTGTGTTCCAGGGGCACCTGGTGGCTCAGTTGGTTAAACGTCTGCCATCTGCTCAGACCATGGTCTCAGGGTTGTGGGATCGAGCCCCGTATCAAGCTCCCTGCTCAGAGGGGTCTGCTTCACCCTCTCCCTCTGCCCCTTCCCCCCCCGTTCATGCTCTCTCTCTAATAAATAAAATCTTTTGAAAAATAAAATGTGTGTGCACCTGGGTGGCTCAGTTGGTTAAGCGACTGCCTTCGGCTCAGGTCATGATCCTGGAGTCCCTGGATCGAGTCCCGCATCGGGCTCCCTGCTCGGCAGGGAGTCTGCTTTGCCCTCTGACCCTATCCCCTCTCATGTGTTCTCTCTCATTCTCTCTCTCTCAAAATAAATAAATAAAATCTTTAAAAAAATAAATAAGTAAAATAAAATGTGTTTCAAAGAATGCCTTGCAAACTTGAAAACGTCAATAGCTTATTTTGAGTTGTGTTATATACTTAAAATAACGTTTTGAAAAATTAAATTTAGGGACCTCATAAATTGGTATTGGTGTGCCAAAATGAGTACAGATTGGCAGCATTTTAAAGTGCTTCAGATCTGAAGCTCCTACAAATCCCTCCTCATTCAGAGTGAGCTCTTGGTAGTTTTGAAAACCAAAACTGTTTCTAATTTCTCTTCCCACAGAAACTTCCAAGTAAATTTTATGTATGAAACTAGAAAATGGGAAAAGTTTGTTTTTGAAAACACTCAATGTAAGTATTCTTCCTGTATTTCAAAGCCTAAGGAATCACAAATAACTGCTGAGTAAAAGGTTAAGAAAAAGAATGATTAAATGAAATAAACTCTGACCAATGCTAATAGATCCCAAGATTCAAGAGGAAGAACTACTGCCCTAGAGCAGGTTTTCTTAACCTCGCACTATGGACATCTTGAGCTACATCATTCCTTGGGGTGGGGGCCATCCTGCACCTTACAGGGAGTTTATGTGCATCCCTGGCTTCTACTCACTAGATG
Source organism: Neomonachus schauinslandi (assembly GCF_002201575.2). NCBI lineage: Eukaryota > Metazoa > Chordata > Mammalia > Carnivora > Phocidae > Neomonachus > Neomonachus schauinslandi. Next base: position 61,552,614 of record NC_058416.1, read on the forward strand.
CCAGGAGCACCCTTTTCCCCACCCGCAGTTACAACCAAAAATGTGTCCACATACTGCCAAAAGTCCCCTGGAGGGTAAAACAGCCTCTGGTTGAGAACTCCTGCTCTAAGGGACTGGAAAACAGAAGTAGTATGAACACCTAGAGCCTGCATAATAGATAAAAATGGGCTTTGCCGTCAGGTAGTCTGAATTTGAACCCTGAACCACGTACTGCCATGTAAGATGCACCACCATGGCAAGCCCCTCTCGGTTTGCTTCCCTATGTGTAGCATGGAGACAGGGGTATGATCTTAGTTGTTTTGAAGATAAAGTGTGATAATCCGTGTAGTGATGATTAAGAGTAGTACCTGGCATATACTCAGCATGCAATAAATGTGTCTTTATTGCAGTCCCACAATGTTTTATGGTACACAAAGTATAATTTCACCAGTTTCTCAGAACCAAACCAGGAAGATAATATTTAATAAGTGAGTAAAGCACGAGCAGTCTCTCTCTCTCAAACAAACAAACAAAACCTCAACCTTTTAAGCACTGCTAATCTTGTAATTCATTACATTCCTTCTCTAACACTAGAAAATGGACCAACATTTTAGTTCCAGCCCCACAGCCAAAAACCGTGTAGTTTTAAGGTATGCACTTTTATGGAGTGTGTGTTTGACCACCCTGTCCTTTTTTCCTTTTCTTAATGATTTACCACTTTTATCTCTCACTACTCTAAATGTATCTAAAGAAATGAGTTCAAATCCTTTTGAAAATTATGATGGGAAGAAACAAAATATAAAAAGTCTCGTCTTTGTATCCCTGGTTCTGGAACAGAGTCTAGTAAATGGTGTCAACAGGTATTTTGCTGAATTGAAAGAATAAAATTTACTTGGAAAGTTAGTATCTTAAACAGTTTGATCTGGTTTTACCAAAAAATGTGTTACTGTAAAGATGGGTATATTTCAAAATTCTCAAGCTGAAATGAACCTTAAAGGCATGAGAAGAAACGGTTTCCTACAGTAATACTATGGAGACTACTTTTATAACACAACACTTGTACAAAGTACATTAATTACTCCCTAACTTGTTTGTAAAAGGCAATCACCTATTCTGACTTACAAAAAGTAGAGTATACATAAATTACCAATATTAAACTAATAGTTACAAGATGTAAGAAACTTCATGGGAGGAAAAAAAAAGCAATAAAATCATCTTACCGTGAACTTAATGCCCGGTTGTGAGTGAATTCCCAGTTGTTTAATTTCAAGTTTAGCCAACATACAAGATAATCGAGTAGGTGCAAATAACACAGAGATGTGAATGTCTTCTTTTGGACGCATTCTAATCTCACAGTTACTGGTTAGTCGTTCTTCTGAACCAAAAGTATGCTGAAGCTACAATTTAAAAACAATCACTGCATACAACAAAGGAGGAGCCCAGATAAAACTACCATCAACCCAAAGCTTCAAAGATGAAGACACAACGGTCTGCATATGTAAGTGGTCTAAAAGAACATGAAACAGCACCATGCACTCTACGAACCTGAAAGCAGTCCTGGTCTTGTCCTCTAATGAGCAGTCGCAGATGCTGGGTTGTAGATGTACAATTATTTCGTAAAGCTAGCTTCTGAAGCCTAGGAACAATTACACATTGTAAATGTAGTTTTCCTCTGTGGATATTGCTACAACTATAAAACCAAAGCCAATTAAAACGGACTGCAATGTTTAGAGATGGACTGGATTACATATGCCATTTTATTAGCAGCCTGGAAAGGTATCTCCACAGTCCTAGGATTCCACATTTCTGAAAACATACTCAAAACATATTCACCTTGTCAGAGAAACTCTTTGGTTTAATCATTCTCCTATTATAGCTCCTTAGCCGACCTTATTTATACTATACATATAAGTCTTTTCTGTCTTGTAAAACAATCAAATGAAAATCCACATTAACAAATTCATTAAGTCTCTAAGTCAATACGATGCTTAGCTTGAATTCCTACCTTTCATGGCAACAAGGAGTCCCAGGCACATTGCTTAGATTTTTCACTCTAAGAGCCTCATTTGCACAAATTGGTCTTTTAAATGGTACACTGAATTAACCATACTTTTAAAAAAGTTATAATATGCAAGTACAATAGACTTATGAATAACAGCTAGCTGGTGGTAAAAAACAATCCTTCAATCTTTGAAAATATATGAATCCTATCTTCATTGGGAGAATAGGAAATCATGAGTAAATCTCCATTGTATTCAAATTCTGAATACTGACAGTTACATTATTTAAACTGTGGCCTATGTCTTGTCCAACTTGGGATAAAGGGGAAAGGTTGCTGAGCTTAACCTCAGAATAAAATCTAAGACCTCCACTATCAGCAGACCCGGGAAAAGCATTCATAGGAACACTGACTGGGAAAGATTTACCGAAAAAAGAATTCTTTAAAAGCTTTTATATTTTATCTATTTTTAAAGAAATGTGGTTATCATTTTCAAGTAGTAGAGCTACCAATTTGGGTGTGGGGGGGTTCAGTTTCTAGTTTTAAAAAGGAACTATACAAAATAAAAAGGGTTAACTTCATTATTATATAGGGTCCACACAAATTAATAAGAAAAAAAATACTAAAACCTAAGCAACAAATAGCCAAACTACATATGCAGACTTATGAGAAACTAGAATGAGTGAATGAATATATGGAAAAATGCAGAACTTCAAAAATCCAAAAACATCAGAATGAAGTACCACTTCATTTGGACCACTTTACCCTGAGAAAATATAATTTTAATTTATTATCATTTCTATCTATAACTGAGGCAAAACCCATTACTCAATGACACGTCACATGTGACGTGTCCACTGCCCCCCCCATTATATATTAATTTTTTCTTTACTCTAGAAGAGCTTACTTCAAATCTCCGTTTTTAAGAAGCACCTTCTTCCACAAAGACAGGCAGAGAATAGGCAAGTACCACATTGGAAGGGCACCTAGTAGGCACCAGCATCCCCCACCCTGTTTCTGAGTCCTTTCCCAGCATGCACTGGGTCACAGCCTCTGACTGTTTCATAGGACATTTTTAATGGACAGAAAATAGGAAGATCTCTTTATAAGCAGAGAGCACACCACTTTATCATAAACTCTGCTGCAACATCCTTACAAAGGAGTAGCACAAGATACTTGTTGCCAGGGTATACTGGAAAGTGATTTTCCTCTTCCTTTCACTTAGACATCAATGGCTGATCTGAACAGCTAAGTTATTTCAGCCACCTTCCAGAGCACAGAACTTCAAGGTCTCAATCACTATTTGTACATGTATTGGAGCAGACCACAAATCAATGTTTCCAGGAAAAATATGGCATATAGACACTGTTCAGGTTCAACTGTATAGAGCTGGAAAAACCTACACAGGAATATGCCTTTGTTCAGCCCTTCCTTTCAATGTGTATTCCATCCTAACTGGCTGCAAAAAGCTTAACTAACAACACAGGAGCTACTAAAGAGGGCACAATACCTCAAACCCCCTGCCATTCAGGATTTTTCAAAGGTCTAGCTGAGCGAATCTTTACTGAGAGCTGCTTAAAGGACACACAGCCCACCATTCTTCTAGGGGCCTAAGCTGTCTCAATCAGGCCACCACATGCTTCAGTACCCAGAAAACGCTATTAGCTGAGTGTTCACATGTGACGCGTCCAGACTGGACTGAGCACCTCAAAAGGGGAGCATCCTGATAGGAGTATTTACTGTGAAGTTGTCTTACTCTGAGACTCACTATATTGTATGGATTTCTCTTTAAAAGGACCCTGGAAGAAACATCTTTCTGAAGTCTGTAGCAGGAACAGCTATACTCGCTCACGCAGTAACTGGTTTGTTCTTAACCTCTGAACACTCTGACTTGTTTCAGGATGATGGGGGAAGAGTCAGAACGAAGCACAAGACCCACATCAAGGCAAGGATACAGGGTCTACAGGTGAGCCTTTGGGCACTACCTTTATGGTGACCATGTCTCATTTTCCCACAGCAGTCAGCCCTCAACTGTTTTTATCTTAGTGTGTCTTTCTGAAAGCTGCTTTCAGAACAAGACAAGGTACATATGATTACATGGATGGTCAAGCAGATGTATGAACTCTATAAAGTAAGGAGGTTCAATCAGATTCTTTTTGCACTGACAAAACTATAATTTTAAAGAAGTACCTATAGTACAGATTCAGCCAGAAGTTTCTTATTGCTCAGGTGCCATAGAAATGTATGGGTAAAACATTTAGGTCAAACACAAACACAAAAATGCAAAATAGAGGAAACACTGAGGTTTCATAACTAATAGATTATTAATTGGCATATTTGAGGTTGGCAAAAAAATTTTAGCTATGTTGCTAAGCTTATGAAGGGAAAAAATATTACCATACTATATATTATATGCCAATTTATTAACTCAGAGTTCATATTCAAAATGTATAATCAAAGTGCACATAAAAATAAGGTTCGAGATGTAATTCACATTAAACTATGACAGAACAGATCTGCTCTATTAAAGACTCCTTATACTCTTTAAAGTACAAGGTATTCACCAACTACTCTGTAAACTCCTTAAGCAGAATGCAAGGTGTCCGATTATTGTTTCTTCCCACCTTTCCATAGGGCTTTCCAGAGAAGGAACAGAGAAACTCTTAATTGCCTAAATTTGGTAATCAGCACAGAAAAGAGCCTAAGAAAACCTTAACTTATTTTTTTGGATTGCAGAGGTGAAAATTTTAACTAAAACAACCGAGTTCACGATGGGAACATAACACAGCTTTACTTCAACTCTGAAAGCACTAACATGGTCCTAACTACCACACCAGAGACTAACACTAGGTGATGACAGCAGAATCTTCACATCCAAAGGTTGCTACATGCATACTTACCGTGTTCTACCAAGAGGGACACCCCCCCAGGCCAGAAACTGCTTGTTGGACAACATCGATGGAGCAGCTAAGCAGCGAGAGCCAGGCGTCAGAGGTTTGTTTCCTGAAGAAACTACTTCACCTTTTAACACCACTTCATACTGAGGTCCAAATGGCTGCACAAATATTTTTAAGATCCTAAGAAAGAAAGCCATCTGAGGTGAATGTCCAGAATTCAGTTCTATTGGCATCTATTCCCCACAGGCTTCCTTTGTCCCAAGAGACTGAACTGGGCGCTGAGGATACAATGACATTTCCACCCTTAGAGCTTATATTACAAAGAAGAATACACACAAGGAAAGAGACAGTCATAATACCATCGACGTAACGGGAGAGGGGAAGTTCACGGGGCCACAGGAATCTTACCAACTACTATTTATGAGAAGTCTGGAAGGGGTTGAGAAAAGCTTCCTAGATGGAAGAGTTAAACCCAGTGAAGTTGCGGGCACGCGTTCCAGGCACAAGTATTCGCATCGATGCAGACAAGCTCTTGTCCGTAAAGTCACAGGAGCGGACTGAGCACACTAAGGCATTCTATAACCCAGGTGGAGGGCAGGCCATGTGTGTCTCAGGACACCATGCTTCTAAGCTCTGTTCACCAATCAAGTTCAAATACTAATGACAACGGTGCTCTGACCACTTATGATTTGGGCACCAAAATGTTACAAGCCTGGAGAAGGGGTGGGGGTGGGGGGGGTGTGTGGGGAAGCATCTTAAACTCTAACAACTGGCAATGGCTTCCTTGGAGAGCGTGGAAAGGTTAATGAGAAACATCAAGATTGACATTTTATTATTGCTTTTGTCAGAATATACCTGAAAATAGTAATTTCTTAATTTCTAGTCAGCTGGGTTTAAAGGAGAGTTTTAGTAAACAAAAAGAAGAAAATCTGAGGCAAAAAGAGGTTAAACAGAGCTATATTATCTATTAGGTAAGATAAAACATGTACTCTATCATTCAAGCTGTGGACTGAAGCACACTGGCTATTTTGAGGGAAGAGTATAACTTGTTATAAATAATTTTATATTACCTTTCCTCACAGGCTTGGGAGTCCTTTGGAGTAAATGTGACTGTAACTTCGCGTTCCTCTCCAGGTTTAAGGAATAGATTCTCTGGATCCACTGAAAAGTGACTTCCTTGATCTGGGATCTAAATATGTATACAATTATAACTAAATGCCAACTTAGGCAAATACAGCTCTTACTCACTCTCATTTTTCATTTACTCTGATAGGTTATTTTTCCCTTCTGCCTTGTCTGTCATTGCCCCACCTTGTCTTTTTCTCTTGGAAAGGGTACTTCCTCTTCCATAACAAACTTCATCTCCCATCCCATGACATCCCATGACATCCCCGTTGCTAATACCCTCCTGCTCACCCACACATCTCAGAAATAACGTCTACATATGTGATCACTCTCCTCCAATTCCACCTATCCACAGGATAACACACACATTTTTCAGGGACTAATCTAGAACTTGGTTCTTACACATAAAACATCAGAGGTCAAAGTTAAAGTACCCTACCATCTATTTCACACTAGTGTAACCCCCAGCTTTTAAAGCACTCATACAGGTTCTTCTGTTTGATCCCCATGGCACTCTGCCAAGGGAGGCAGCTGAGCAACCTTCAGAATGTGAGGAGATACTCAGAGTCTCAAAATCTGAGGAAATACTATGTCATAGCATTCTGACACAAATTCTTACCTTGATATCTAAGTAAACGTCAATATTCCCCGCATTTTTCAAAGGTAAGTGCTGCTTTGTTGAGGAAGCCATACTGGCAAACAAGTGCATAGTCTAGAGGATGGGGTAAAACCAACATTTTAAATAATGTCACAATTAGAATGAAATCAACCTGAACATAAAATCATGGCAAAGAGAAGAGTTTAGGGTACCTGTAAGTCTTTTGGAGCATGTATCCTAGCTATTCCTGTTCTTGCTTGAAGACCAATACTTTTAATGACTGGGGTAGGGTTTGGGCTATCAACTTCTATATCGACTCTTGCCAAGAACTCTTCTGCTGAATCTAAAATCTCTACAAAAGTTGATTCTTTTAGTTCAGAGACCAGAGAGTTATTTAATTCTAAATGCCTCAAGTGGCCCAACACTATACCCTCAGGGGTCACAAGAATTCTAAGCAATTTAAAGAATTCAAAGAGGAATAGAAATGAGTGGAGGGGAAAGGAGAAAAAGAAAGAAAACATCCAACTGGTAGATGTGATAAAATCAGTGAACAGAAAAGATCCCAAAAGGTTTTCAGTGGTACTCGCTGGGGTTACCCAAACATGGGTTTGACCCAAAACAGAATGCATGCTCTCTGCCCCATTTTAAAAACAACACAAAATATTTGACAAATTACTCAAAGTATTCACATTTACTGATGGAGGAAATATGCCTCAATTTTGTGGTTTATTTAGCTACAGAGTAAAGCAATTCCCAAAAAACATACGTATGATACCTGAAGAAGTGATCTGTTTCTTTGGACCATGGAAAAGAACCCAAATTATCAGAAATTCTGGATCCTGTAAAATAAAATAAAATAAATTTACACTAGCATTAAGATTTAAGTCTTAATGAAAGATAAGTCGTGGGCGCCTGGGTGGCTCAGTTGGTTAAGCGACTGCCTTCGGCTCAGGTCATGATCCTGGAGTCCCAGGATCGAGTCCCACATCGGGCTCCCTGCTCGGCAGGGAGTCTGCTTCTCCCTCTGACCCTCCCCCCCTCTCATGTGCTCTCTCTCAAATAAATAAATAAAATCTTAAAAAAAAAAAAAAAAGAAAGATAAGTCGTTTGGAAACCTACCTTCCTCTTCAATTCTAAGCAGTCCTTCAATCCCCCAGCTTACCTGCCCATCGTAGCTAGCAGGCATCATGTGGTTGACCACAGAAGGAGCTGCCAGCTGAGCAATCACGTCAGCATATGGAGCTGCTTTCAAAGAAGCATGGACGGGTGCCTTGGAAAACGTGAAGCAGCGCCAGGCTATGGCATTCTGTTCAGAAATAGAAGAATCAGTTTCAATAAAGCCAACAGTACAATGTTGGTGTGATGTTAAATTTGTTGACAGAATCCTTAACAAAAAAATGTACTTCCAGAAGAAAAATTAATCAAGAATGATATTAGGAGTGTCTACAATTCCAAATCAATGTGCTCTGTAAAGTTTCTTACTGTATGTTAGTACTTACAGCACTAATAACAAGTCTGACTGGCACAGCGGCATGAGTCCTGTTTATCAATTTTAATGGCAGAGCTTTCCAGCCACCGTAAGTCAAGTCGCCAAAATCAAGAACATCTTTCTTTTCTGTTTCTACCTAATTATGAAAGAAAAGACTGATTTCTAAAAAGCAATAAATCAATAAATACCACAGCTTATATTCATATCACTGCTCTTTACAGCCACAGTCAGCATTAAATGTAAATTTACCTGTTTCCCTAGACCATTTACAACTGCTATTTTCTACAAAAATAAATGTTAAATTCTTTTTTTGAGGTAGTCTATGTATCCAAATATAAACTAGAGAACAAAGCAATACATTTGTTGTTGCTACTCTGAAAAGACTGTTAGATCTTAAGACAAACTGACAATTTTATAAAACATATAAGCTTCCTTTCAATGAGCTATGAGCTCTATTATTATACAATTTTAACTTCTCAATTCCCGTCAAAATATATGTTGGCATTTTCAGATTTAGTCCAAATTTCTGACAAAACTGAAAATGTTTAAAATGGTATCAAAACAGACATATCAAAAGTGTAAAATGAGTGCCTGACATCGTGACAGATGACTTCTTTAAACACTGGAGAACAACCGAACACAGACCCCTCACACCCACACACGTAGAAACGTTGGATAATATTTAAAATATAGATACATTTCTTTAGCCTGGTCAAATATAAAAGGAAATCAAAAACAGACTGGCAAATGGGAGCTGACTTCCATGGTGGTCCATGAAAGTCTGGGATCAACCCACTCCTAAGGTAGCTGAGCTTCAACACCCTCCTGAGAAGAGAAGGTAGGACCCTGAGCTTGCTGTGGGCCGGGTGAGGCTGGAATGGAATTTGAAGTCCCTGCATCAAATGCAGAAATTCAAAGAAGTGCCCTTTTTATGAAAAGGGACCTGGAAAAATTCTTTTTACACATCTGAGGTGATAACAGGGAAGTTTGTCCAGAGATGGGTGGGTGTTAGAAGATCATTTGTAGGAAAGTAAAACCCCAGGGCTACACCACACTAGGCATGGGAGCTCCAAACTGAAAATCACTGAAACCTTTAGTGCCCTCGGCATTTATACAGAGTGCTCTCCATGGACACTCTGAAAAACCAGGACACATGGGATTTCTATATAGCAAAGAACAGCCTCCATGATGTTAACTCACATTTAAAAAATATAAATTATCAGGGACGCTTGCGTGGCTCAGTAGGTTAAGCGTCTGCCTTCGGCTCAGGTCATGATCCCAGGGTCCTGGGATCAAGTCCCGCATCAGGCTCCCTGCTCAGCAAGTAGCCTGCTTCTCCCTCTGCCTGCCGCTCCCCCTGCTTGTGCTCTCTCTCTCTCTCAATCTCTGACAACTAAATAAATAAAATCTTTTAAAAACTAAACAAATAAAAATAAAAAATTTAAATTGTCAATTCAAAAATTAGAAACCACATGAAGAAAGTAAGCAGGAAGACCTAGCAAAACTAGCAGAAGAAATCAGCACCTGAAGAACTGAAATAATCTGGATTAATTATAAAATAAGTAAATTTTAGAGGCGCCTGGGTAGCTCAGATGGTTAAGTGTCTGCCTTCGGCTCGGGTCATGATCCCAGGGTCCTGGGATCGAGCCCCACATCGGGCTCCTGGCTCAGCAAGGAGCCTGCTTCTCCCCCTCCCTCTGCCTCTCTCCCTACTCATGGTCTATCTCTGTGTCTCAAATGAATAAATCAAATCTTAAAAAAAAAAAAAAGTACGTTTTAAATACAGATAATAGAGTTCGTGAAAAAGATAAAAACAGAAGATTCAAGAAAAGATAGTGAGCAAAAAAAAAAAGTATAAATAGCTTGATCAATCTGTTAAAAAAAGTTCAATGTTGGGGTTTTAAAACCATCTGGGACTAAAGTATTAGTCAAAGATATTACAGAAGGTGAAGATCAACACTATGACTGCCACTTTCTGAGTTGTTTGGGCTAGAAGCTTTTTGAGTTGTTTGGGCTAGAACAGAGCTCTTAACTAATTTTATACCTGAGTAACCAGTTTGAATAAAATGGGAAATAGAAATGTGTAACTTCCAAACTAATACAAAAGGATGAAAGAGAATTGTTACTTCATTTTTTTTTATTTTTTTTTAAAAGATTTTATTTATTTATTTATTTGACAGAGAGAGACACAGCGAGAGAGGGAACACAAGCAGGGGGAGTGGGAGAGGGAGAAGCAGGCTTCCCGCGGAGCAGGGAGCCCGATGCGAGGCTTGATCCCAGGACCCTGGGATCATGACCTGAGCCGAAGGCAGCCGCTTAAGGACTGAGCCACCCAGGCGTCCTGAGAATTGTTACTTTAAAAAGGAACAATTTCACTTAGAAGATAAAATGATCTTGAGTCTAAACGCACATAACAACAGAGCTCAGAATACCCAAGACAAAAATCAATAGAAGAATCGTAAGGAGAAAGAGACAAATCCACAAACACCCCTCTCAGAGGCCAAAACACTAAGCACACAGAAACAGTAGTAATGATACAGAAGACTGGAACCACATAGTAATAAATCAGAGTTAAAGGGTATGTGAAAGAATTCTGCACTCAAGAGAAAGAAGAGCCATTCTTTTCAAGCACACAAGAAACATTAACATAAATCGAACACATACTACACTATGGGATCTCTCACTCCTTCTCCCCCTCCCCAACCCTTATTCTGAATCCAATGTGGGGGATGCGATGCAGAGAGGCAGCTGAAACATTTCCAACACATCTGGAAATAATAAATGTACTTTAAGGGCACGTGGGTGGCTCAGTCAGTTAAGCATCCAACTCTTGGTTTCAGCTCAGGTCATGATCTCAGGGTCGTGAGATGAAGCCCCACATCAGGCTCTGCACTCAGCAGAGTCTACACCTGAGATTCTCTCCCTCTCCCTTCCCCCATCCCCCCACTCGTGCATGTGCTCTCTCTCTCTCTCTAAAAATAAAAATAAATAAAATCTCAAAAAAAAAAAAATCCCCAAGAAACTATAAATATACTTTAAAATGCATAACCATCCAATTTCCCCAAGAAACGACCCAAAGTCTTCTTTGGCCAGACTTTAATACATAAACCTTTAACAATATGGATGAAATAGCTAACTGACTATATTCACTGGTCTTGGTACACATATATGTAGTATGTAATACAAGATTTCAAAAACCATATACATTTAGAAATATTACCATTTCCACTTTCTATTTGAATCAATAGTTCAACAACTATTACTTGAGCCCCTACTATGCGCCAAGCACTATTCTGGAAGTGAACAAGAAACACCCGTCCTGCACCCCCAAACAGCTTACACTCTAGTGTAATGTGATGTGGTCACTGAACACTCATTTGTGTAACATAGGGCAGCTGTTCTTATTTTCCCTATATACATATACACAAGATTTCCCCTACCTAACCACTTACAGTATTGTTTCTTAAAGTGATATTTAAAAGGCTAATATGGGGCAGTTGGTGACTGGCTCAGTTGGTGGAGCATGAAACTCTTGAACTCAGGGGTTGTGAGTCTGAGCCCCACACTGGGTATAGAGATTACTTAAATAAATAAATCTTTAAAAAAAAGTTAAAAATGGGCGCCTGGGTGGCTCAGTTGGTTAAGCGACTGCCTTCAGCTCAGGTCATGATCCTGGAGTCCCGGGATCGAGTCCCACATCGGGCTCCCTGCTCAGCGGGGGGTCTGCTTCTCCCTCTGACCCTCTTCCCTCTCTTGCTATGTCTCTCATTCTCTCTCTCAAATAAATAAATAAAATCTTTAAAAAAAAAAAAAGTTAAAAATAAAAAAATTTAAAAAGGCTAATATAACATCCAACGTTTACATACAGCACCAGGGATAAACACTGATCTAGTTACATTTCTTAGCTTCCTTTAAAATAAACAACCCAATATGTCTAGTGACTTCAGAACATCTCAAACTAACACCCATATCTAGCAAGTTTACCTGTGTTTCTGTAAAATAATAGAAATAATTTTAAATTCTAAAAGAAGAAGATATTAAGAATCAATGGTTAGCTTGAAAGTAACTCTGTGGCATATTTACCCACATATTCATTTTTCTCAAGTATTACTTCTAAGGTTAAACAGCCTCCATTCAAATGCCAGGCATGACAGACCTGCTTAAAGTAGTTACCTCGATCACAGGGGTCTCGGCAACAGCCGTGAGAATGACTCGGCTTGCCAAGGCTTCTGCTTGTGCTATGGTCTCAGCATCCGCTGAAAATGGCCAAGAAGCAACACTGAATATACATCTGAAAATCCCAGGATCGGATGGTATGAAAAGTACTTTTATCTCTTCTGTGGCATGAGGTCTTACGATGACTTTATTCTTGAAGACTAAACAAGGATATACTGAAAGATCTACCTTTAAAAAAAAAAAAAAAAAAAGCCATACAGTTCATTAAGAAATGGCTTCACAAGGAAAATCAAGAATTAGGATCAACTAGTTTAAGATCCCTTTCTTCCTAAACTATCAACTCCAAAAATTTATTGCTCTTCCAAAATATCCAAGTCTTAGAACTCATTATCTATAAAGTACAATGAGCCAAAATTACGAAGACTTACAAAGCTAAGCTGAATGTGTGTCTGGTCTGTTTTAAAGTAAACACAGCTATCTACACTCTCACTTCCACTGAAAGAGCCCCTGGAAACAGTACTCTGGCACCCCACATGTCGTCCAGGACGGGTTTTTGCGGCTGCACAATCAGGGGGATTAGACTGACCTCCAAGTTCCTAATCAGGCCTCCAAGTGCATGATTATGACTCACTTCAAACCCTCCCTCCTCACTGGACACAAGGGCATTCTTTTCTACTCCCACGTCCAGAGGCAACACTAGCTCCTAAATGCCCCTAAAAGGGCCTCCAAGCTCACCTCTCACCCTTAACGCTTTCCTCCAATCACATACTTTCCATCTAACCTCAGGATCAGAGAAGAAAGGCTAGGAAAAGGGCAGAGAGAGAGCAGACATAATCTTACTTTCCCAGGTAAATAAGGGTTATTACCAGGAGGTAAGAGGGAAAGTAAACTCATCCACCAATGCTCGTCTGCAAACAGCAGTGGTAAAACCAGGACATTCCAAGACAGGAGTTGCTGACCGTACTTCCCACCACCCTCCCTGCTCACTCATGTCCACATAGGTCATTGTAATCATGAAAGGAGATTTAGAATAGTGTATTTTAGCACCTCTACCTGATCATGTGAGAGACCCTTGCCGTAAGAGTTAATGTTAAAATTGTATTTCCAGATATTTAAAAAGATCATGTAAGAACGTGATCAGATAAATTAGTCAAAAAGACTCCACTTACTGAATGAAGGTATAGGTCCCAAGAGTAACTTTTTTGATAAATGACAGTAACTTATATTCAATTACATTTAACAAAACCAACAAATAGTGGAAATCAGAGCTTTCAGTACACTGGATGGACTACAACAAAAGAGGGGAAGGCTAAGAAAAAGATATAATGTTATTTTCTCGTGTACCATTGCAATGATTCTGTGTGAAGATTGGGGGGACAGACTCCCCTGTACAAAAGGAAGTACTAGAGAGAGATCCAGCATTAGTCACAATGCGATTTCTAAGTCAAAGGAGAAAGACACAGAAAGCTTACCTTTTCACCATTAACACTAACGGTGAGAACCCCAATGCTGACCTGTAGCCAGCGGTCAGTTGGATTAAGCACACTGAGGAAGGTCTGTGAAGCAATGCCAACACAGCAAGCATGAGGAAATTTCAATTCCTCAGGTACTCTTACCTTCCCTGGATAAAGAGAAAGCATGGTCAAATGCAAGTTATATCAAACACCTGATTAAAAGCACAAGTGGGTAAATGGAAATTTTTATAGAAGACTACCTGTGACACCCAAGAGCTATGGTATGATGTGCCCTGGGTCTTAAGGAGTCCTTGACATTGTATAAGCCTCAGCACAGGCCAACAATGTTTTTCTGTTGTATCCAGCCCAGGAAGAACACATGCAATTGATCAAACCCACAATCTGCAGCTAATTAATTCTTTGATGTTACTGCCTATTAGTAATCTCTTCCTTTTTTCTACCACAAATATAAGCCACTACCTAACCGAATAAGAAACTTACAGAGGGCTCTAACTTTCAAGGTTTGCACATCTACCCAGAATTCTTTAATAAGGCCGATCTTTTCGCCATCCTTATGCAGTAACTTTGGAATTTCCTTGAGAAGAAAAAGAGGGTAGAGAAGACAGCATGCCAGTGGTCATGTGCGCTGTGTCAGAGAAAGCACAGCACCCAGCTCTGCTTAGAGTGGCTGTAGCTAGCAAAAGAATCCGGGGGCAGTTCAGCCACTGCAAACAAGGGTGGAAGGGTGCTGTCTCTCACAACTGTTATCCCCCAAAAGACTTTAAAAAGTGGAAGGAGACTCACTCCTCCAGGGAGCCAATTCTAAAAAACTGGGCGGTTCCTAGTTGACAGAATAATAGAAATCTAAGTGCAGAGTACAGGAGAGACAGGAAGACAAAGGCATCAGGGAGTTTCACCTGCATACTTATGTTTGTGTTTTTCTAAGGCCATGCCAGGGACCCTTGCACAGCAATATATTATGGTCTGTGTTCTCAATTTAGAAAAAAGAATAAAATTAAGAATAAAATTCACACCAACCAGTATCTCCTTGAAACAAACTCGTTTTGTGTCTCACTTCTCTTGAGAAAACTCAATTTTTAAATAATAGCAAGCAATAAGCAGTAACAGAGAAAAAGCATCTTACCAAATCCTGACAGCATTCCTGAATCCCATGGTTCAGTTCCACAGTTTGTACCAACAGACTGCACAGGGAAAGGTTTTGCTGTACTTAGAAGATTCTGATTGAAGGCATTAGAATATGGGTTATAAAGGGAAGAGGGACCCATCAATCCAGAGCCAGTATTTTGTCCTAGACAAATTCCCATGGCCACAGAGTTGTGAACGTGCTCTCCTGCGGCAGCAGGGTATGGACAGCTTCCCGACGGTCCACAGACAGTGGCGCTGCCAGCTTGGCACTGAGGCAGAGCAACATTTCCAGCCGAAGGTAGTGTTCCCAAATACTGCTGGGCAAAGGGGGCTGCGGTAAAAGAATGTTGAGTCCAGAGCGCAGGAAGTGCGGTGGGCACGTTCTGCATCACAGGAGCAGAGCCCCAAGACACAGTGCTGGGAAGAGGGGCGCCCTGGTTCCCCGGGGCCATCCGCTGAGGAGTCTGGCCACTTACTGCACTGTCGGTAGTTAATGCAGCTCCAGAGGCTACTCTCTCACCTTTGTTCACAGATGCCTGGTGTGCCCCAGGCCGGTGTGGCATCGCTGACACAAGTGGGCAGGTGACGCCTGACTTGCTCAGTAGAGCCAGGCTGATCTGGTCCAATTCACTGGGGTGAGAGGTCAGCCCTACTGTACCGATTTCTGATAGGTCTCCACTCCTGGAGGAGAGATCTTTATTCAACCTAAAGTAAGGTTTTACATCTTCAGGTCTGCTACTCAGAGAAGTCATTTCAGTCACATTGTCTGTAGCTGAGTTTTTCTGATTATAGGACCGTGCTACTTTACTTCTACTTTGAAATGGACCTTTTTCTCTCAGTTTTTCCACAGCCTGTTCCTCTGATGGAATTGGACTGGCTTGAGTAATTGTGGTGCTCAATTCACTGGTGACATCACTCTGTGCATGACAAAAAATGTTATATAATCCACAAACTATTACTAACGCAAACCATGCTGGTATAATCTCAAATAAAGAAGAGATCTACACATTAACTCTCTGAACAAAAGGCCAACTTTCTACAGCTGTGAAACGCAAGATTAAAAGTTGGAAAGTGTTAAGTTACTGCTTCACAGAAATTATGAGGAGATTAAAGAGGAGCTATATACCAATTACATCTCTGACAAATTTACACAGACAAAGGACCAGCGACAAGTACTTTCATTCAAATTTAAGGGATTGTTTTCCTGGAAGCTGTACAATAAAAATCTAATTAAATTAATAACACAGGCGTGGGGGCTGAGCAAGCTTTCAAATGAAATTGACACAAGGTCAGGAAGAATCATCACAGCTCATAGGCTTTCCCATGCCTGTTGTTTGTTTATACCGCTGTTAGGCTTGAAGATGCTAATTTCTATGAGCACTAAGTCTTTTCCAATGTCTAAGATTATGTGGTTCTGTTTTCTTAGGTAAGAAGGAAGAGCCCATTCAATGTTCATATACTCATTTCATTATAAGGCATCACCTTAGGAGTGATGTCTACGCCCTGCAGGGTGGACCAATGGAATTTATATATAAGATGCACTTAAACGGACTATTCTCTACGCTTGGTTTGAAAACTTCTCTTAAACCAAATAGAAATAGACATTAATAAACAA
The DNA here is from genome assembly GCF_002201575.2 of Neomonachus schauinslandi. NCBI lineage: Eukaryota > Metazoa > Chordata > Mammalia > Carnivora > Phocidae > Neomonachus > Neomonachus schauinslandi. Next base: position 61,569,092 of record NC_058416.1, read on the forward strand.
AGACCAGGTTATTTACCAGACATCATCAACCAATCAATCCACAAAAATAAATAACAGCCAGTTCGTATTCAGTGGTAACTTCTTGGTGCCAAGCCCTGTTCTCACGTCACTGTCCCTCCTTAGAGATGAAGAAACAGGCTTGGGGAAGTTATAGTCTATCTCAGAAAACAGCAGAAGATAGCCCATCTAACTCTACAACTCAGCCTGTAACCACTAGCTAAGAACAAAGAGACCCAACACTTACCAGCATCATCAAAAAGATGGCTTTCAATGATTTGTCCAACGTGACACCATATATATAGTAACTTTAGTGGATATATTTAGTACGGGCTTGGTGGAGGAGGACTGTATTGAACACAACAGTCATATTCAGCTCATTAAAAAACTGAACACTGTCATATTCACAGAACACACACAAGTCTAGCTTCTCCCACATAAATCTCTCAGATCTACCTGCTTCTCTCCCACCCCCACTGCCACTACCTCAATCCAAGCCCAAACCATCTCTTGCCAGAGTACAGCAGCCTTGTGTCAAAGTGTCCTGGTTTTAATCTTGCCCCTGCTCAGTGCCTCCTCCACACTGCTAGTGCCACGAGCTTTTAAAACATCAACAAAGGGGCGCCTGGGTGGCTCAGTGGGTTAAGCGTCTGCCTTTGGCTCAGGTCCTGATCCCAGGGTTACTAGGCCGGAGCCCTGTGTCAGGCTCCTTGCTGAGTGGGAAGCCTGCTTCTCCCCTCCCTTTGCCCTGACCCCACCCCGGCTCATGCGCTCACTTCTCTCTCAAATAAATAAAAAAAATAAAACATCAACACAGATCATGTCAGTGTCCTGCTTATGAGCCGCTGAACTCCCAAATTTTACATTCAAGACTCTTCATGGTTTGGCCTCTTCTCCTTTTCCCATGTAAAATTCACTGCAGCCATGCCAAACTTCCAGGGGTCCTTCAAATGCAGTGTGCATTTTACAACTCCATATTTACCTCATTTGTTAGTCTGCTTCCTCCCTGCCAACTAGTCTTACAAAATACGGCTTTGGTATATTACTTATCCCTCCCAATAACCTTTGTTGAACCATCACTAAGTCCAGTCACATTTGTAGTTAACTACCTCTGAATCCCACAGCATAGGTGGATCACAGTGCACTTCATTCCAGTGTGCCTGACAAGTGTCCTCCACCAGACTGAAAGATTAAAATAGTTGTACTTCTACTGCCTACTCAGCAAGGGTAGCTATTTGATCAAAACACGCACGCGCATACATGCACACATACACACACATTTTAAATTAAAACAGCAACAGAAATTACACAGGCCTAAACTTCAGTCTGACTCCTACAACCATTGACTTTAAAGCCATAAGCCTTAGTAAAGAAATAACAGAAATGCTGCCCACCTTGCAGCCCTCAAGGCCATGATCTGAGGCCGTAGTAGGACAGGAGCTCTCTTGTTCAGACACGTAAGTCAACCTACTCACACTAGCTTGTGGACACACCAATTGAGATGACTCACTCTCACAGGGGGCCTTCTGATGAGCTGCTGAACCAAAAGACTCTAAAGCACACCTGAAAGGGAGAACATCTTGTTGATTAGTTTTCCATTCCTTTATCTAACATTATCTACACTAACAAAAAGCCATTTCTGCTTGCCTACAAGCTTATTAATCTATAGTCTCTGCTCTAGCTGCCATATATGGTAACTCAACCATGGACTTTTAATCTAAAATTGTAAATCATATTCCCATTGAATAAAGCACCTGGTAAACTATTGTAAAAAAAAAAAAAAAAAAAAAAACAGTGGCATTTTCATTAATAAATTTCATATATAGTTGCATAACAATGTTAGGTATTCATTTGATAAACATTTATCGAATACCTGATATAAAGCAATGAACCAAGCATTCAAAAGTTCCTGCCCTCAAAGAGCACAGATGAAAAAAAAGAATCATGTACGTAAGTTCAAAGAAATGGGATCAGTCATACACTGCTGAGTGGAATAAGACGTGGGACGACTTTTGACTAAGTGATTAAGCAATGCATACCAAAACACTTTGACTCAAACATTCTACATCTAGGAATTAATCCTAAGGGTAAAAAAAAATCAATGCTAATTATAAAGACTCTGCCAAAAGGATATATCTTAAACACATAAGAGAAATTAGGCTATGGAAATTATGGCACAAACATACAATAAAACACTACTCAGGTACTTTAAATCATACTGTTAAGTACTACTATCCTTTGACTCAGAAAGATGTTCATGACATTAAAGAAAAAAGATTAGAAAGCAATAAATATAGTAAGATTCCACATCTACCTAATACACACGCCATGTTGTTGGCCAATACCCATCCCAGGGCCAGCCCAGCCCGACATAAGGAGAGAAAAAAGGAAGCACCGCCCAAAGAGAATGGCAAAGTCATACCGGACAGGAACAGCTGCTGTCCTACTGCATGCACACTGTGCCATTTCATTTCAGTTAGCTCTTATTTGATTGAATTTTACCCCATCCCTTTTTTTTGCACAAAGTTCTGAATACTAAGCTGGGCAACAAACACAGAGAAAATCCCATTTTTAATTTCGGATTTTTAAAAAGCCCCAAATCAAGACAGTGGTATTGACAAAAAACTATAGTTAGTGTATTTCTAACCAGTGGAGACAGAATATTAACCAAATTGCTTCAGGCCTATTTTAGCTTCTGCATGACATGCACCCACATGGGTTCCTATATGCACGCACATACTTACACACACACACACACACACACACACACACAGAGATACCATAATACAACATGAAAAAAGTTCTGGGTTACTGGGGTGATGCGCTGTTATTAGTCTAGTTCCTTTTTTTTTAAACGATATTTATTTATTTATTTATTTATTTATTTATTTATTTATTTGAGAGAGAGAGAGAACAAGTGAGAGCACAAGAGAGAGAGCAAAAGCAGGGAGGAGGGGCAGAGCGAGAGGGAGAAGCAGACTCCCTGCTTCAGGTAGCCTGATGTGGAGCTCCATCCCAGGACCCTGAGATCATGATGAGATCATGACCTGAGCCGATGGCAGATACTTAACTGACTAAGCCACCCTAGTCTAGTTTTGACTGAAAGGAACAATGCATTTGGGTGTATTACCTCAAATAATGAGACGTGAACTGTAAGAACACTTGGAAATAGGAATGCCTGAGTGGCTCAGTCAGTTAAGTGTCCCAACTCTTGATTTAGGCTAAGGTCAGGATCTCAGGGTTGTGAGATCGAGCCCCGTGTTGGGCTCTGTGCTGGGTGTGGAGCCTGCTTAAGATTCTTTCCCTCTCCCTCTCCCTCTACTCCTCCTCCGCTAAAAAAAAATGAACACGTGGAAATAAAGAAATTTTAGTTGAGATGTCAAACTTCAAAGGAATCCCAAAACTGCCAAGGTGCCAGCCACACAGAGATACAAAGGCGGTTCTGGGACTAGAAGGTCTAAATCAGCTCTATGGACCTGCTGGAAACAAGCTATAAGACTAGCTAAGAGGAACGCTAATGAGCAGCAAAACTTATCAGATAAAGTACATGCGCCAAAAAAATGTTGCCACTGAAAAGATGAAAATTCTGGCCAACAGTATAGCGTAAATATTAAAAAACAAACAAACAAACAAAACTTAGGGGTATCTGGGCGGCTCAGCCTGTTAAGCATCTGCCTTCAGCTCAGGTCATGATCCCAAGGTCCTGAGATTGAGCCCCTCATCGGGCTCCCTGCTCAGTGGGGAGTCTGCTTCTCTCTCTCCATCTGCCCCACCCCTGACTCATGCACTCATGCTCTCTCTCTCAAATAGTCTTAAAAAAAAAAAAAAATGCAATACAAGTTGGTAGAAACCAGAGAAAAAGAATAAAAATATCACACTCAAAAAAAAAAAAAATCACACTCATTTTACCATAATAAAAAAGTACAAGGAGAACTTCAATAAAAATAAATGAACAAAAAATCAAAGTCAATGTTGGCAGCAATAAAAAGCCTAATTGATGCTACAGAAAATCAGTGATGCAGAAGATAAACACTTGAGCCACTACCCCACAATACAGAGTAAATGTAAAAAGAAATGAAAATTAGGGAAAAGAAAACAGTCATAAATGACCAGAGAATGGAGTGTCAACTAATGGGAAACCAGGGTTCTCAAAAGGAAGAGAGAATAGATGGAACACAGTCAACAATCAAAGGTAACAGAAAACAAAACTTCCTCGGTTGAAGAAATAACTGTGTATACAGAGTTTATCATAATCCAGGAAAACCAACTAAGAAACTGACACAGGCATTTGAAGCTGATGAGGGAAAAAGGAGAGAAAGCTGTAGTAGGAACCTAAAACAGAGCTGGAAATGAGGCTTAGATGAAAATGCATATTGTGCAACAGGAAAACAGACACACAGCATGACCACGGTCACACAACAGAGTGCTACACAGCAACAAGCACGAGGAGCTACTGCTACAGGCAACCACAGGATGAATCTCAGAAACAGGTTAAAGCGTTGGAAGCTAGACACAGAAATATGTGTGATTCCGTGCATATGAAATGTAGTAACAGACAAAACTAAACTATGATGATACAAATCAGAAAGTGGTGGCAGGGTGGGAGTGGGGAAGGAGGAGAAGAACTGACTTGAAAAAGGCAAAGGACTGTTAATGGAGGGACATATATGTTCTATATATTTTAGGTGGTGGTGTTTCCATAGGTGTATGTAAGTGTCAGAAACCCACTAAATGAAACCCCGTGTATTTTACTGTATGTTAATTATACATCAGTAAAAATAAAATACAACAATGCATACTGTGAAATCCTAAAACTGGGTTAGGAGTGGGCCAAAAATCTGACAGTGAGCACACTAGTAGGCTAAACCACACCCCCAAATGATTCATGGATTCATCTACATACCAGAGACTGATCTCAATTCGCATTTGCTTTGGTGGCTATGGCAGCAAAACACGTGTGCTGAGTAACTCAGCAACACTGCATCACTCTCATTTCATCTTCCCCTGCAATTTTAATTCAGGGCACACTTACCCTCTTCTAAATTAGCCTTTTCTCATTAAGTCCTGTTGTTTTGCCCCACACTAAGAAGCGGGGTTGCAGGTGCCTGGCTAGCTTATGCATGTGGAGTAAGCTTACCAATTCCACGGTCACTTTAGAAAGGTTAAATATGACACCGTCATTCAAAATATCTGAACATATACCAAGTTCATGAGAAACTTTAGTATCCCCCTAAGGTCTATTTCCTATACATAACAGATAAGTATATTTTCTTAGAAGGACAAAAAAAAAATCAGGTGGGTCCAAGAGTGAGACCAGCCAGCCAGCATTCTCTCTGACCAAGGGCAATGTGACGGAAAAAAAATAATGTAAGGCTTTATATAAGAGTACTTATATTTTTATTAAATGCCTTCATATACAATTAAAAAATATCAAAACCACAGAAAACAAGATGAAACTGGAAAGTACACAGGGGGAAAGAGACATTGCAGAAAACACTGTAAGGAATGCAGAGATAAAAAATGTGAAATGCAAATAAGATGAAACAGAAATTAAGAAAGAGGCAGATCATTGCAGTGATGGTCAAATTCTGTATCTCTGATTGTGGTGGTGGTTACATGAATTCACACCTGTGATAAAATGACACTGAATTCTACCCACACATTCACTGTTCCCATGACAAGTTTCTGGTGATGACACCATGCTAAAATTATGAGAGATGTAACCACTAGGGGAAACTGGGTGGTATCTTTGTGATCTATAATTTTTCCAAAATAGTAAGTTCTTAAAGGATTAAAGAGAAAATAAATGCAGACGTCAAGCAAAATGGATCCCACATATGCATCACTCGAGTTCTGGGGGCAGTAAAGGGCTGTGGCAAATTTTCCTTAAATAAATAAATGCCTGAATTCACATACTGAAGGGTATACTGTATGATGCGACAAAATAACCATGAAGAATCAACACAGAGATATAGCCGAATAAAATTAAACTAGACTTGAAAGAGAGCATCTTCGGCATAAGCTTACAAAAACATCAAGTCAATTCTGAGGCAGAAAGAATTGGGGTGCCTCAGATTTCCCTCCTTCATTCCACAGAGACAGTAAAGCAATCCCTACAAAAGACTTAAGGGAGGAAAGCATAAGCCGAAGATTTTAAACAAAGCCACGCTATGCGTTCATTACAAAAGCCACAGGTTAACTGTGGAACATGAGCCTAGCGAGTAATGTTCCCTCTGTCCTCTGAGCAAACTACCATAGGACATACTTCAGTCAGTCGAGAGAGAGGAAACACCTGATGGCTAGAAAGGAATATATTTATCATGGAACACTACATCAAAAACTAATGATGTAATGTATGGTGACTAACATAGCATAGTAAAATAAAAAATAAGAATATATTTAACTAAAGAATAAAAACTAAACAAGTATAGGATAGGATGAATCAAAATGCAAATGAAATGCCAATGCAGAAATTATGTAACTAAAAAAGAAAAAAGTAGAAAGGGAAAGAACATGAGAATAAGCTCTCACTGGTGATAGACACTATTATGGGTTGAGCTGTGTTTCCAAAAAAAACATATGTTAAAGTATTAACCCCCAATACTTCAGAATGTGACCTTATTTGGAAATGGGGTCACTGCAGATGTAATTAGTTAAAATAAGGTCATAGTGGAATAGGCTGGATCCTTAATCCAATGTGAATGCAGAGGCAGAGATTAGAATAATTCATCTGCAAACCGATGGACGCCTATGACTACCAGAAGCTGGAAGAGGTAAGGAAGAATCCTCCCCTAAAAGCTTCAGTTTAAAGATTTTTTTATTTGTAAGTAATCTCTACACCCAACAAGGGGCTGGAACTCACAATCCCAAGATCAAGAGTTACATGCTCTACCAACTGAGCCAGCCTTGCGCCCCCTCCCCAAAAAAGCTTCAGAGAGAACATGGCCCTGAACTTCTAGCCTACAGAGTATGAGGCAATACCTTTCTGTTGTTTTAAGCCACCCAGTTTGTGACACTTTGTTATGGAAGGCATGGGAAACTAACACAGTTGGGACTCAAAGAACATCATTTAAAAGCTGGCAAAACAAGTGTCAGAAGCAGAAGCATATTTAACGGTACAAAGATAAACATTCAGATGACTTTACAGACAAATATTAGAGGGGAGATAAAGGAGAAAAATCAGTAGATGACATCCATCATGACAAGTCAAGGCCAGATGACCTTCAAATTTGGTAGAGCTGGATGACTTCTAACGTTTTATAAACATGAGCCGTTAAATAAGAGGTGGTTGTGTATATGAAAAAGTGTTTCAAGACAAGGTATCGAAGAGTCACTGAAACAGGAAAGAATTTAAGCCCTCTACTAATTGTTAACTCTAGCTTACCCATACCATTTCAGATGAATATGCAAAACTCCAATGGCAGCCACGGAAATACCTAATAGATAACTTTGAAATCAGATATAATTTCAACCTGTTTCAAAATATTGAACATTTTTAATAATTTTACTGTTTAGGTAAGTTTTTCTGTTTATTAAAATCTTTCAATAGAGAAACATATAAAAGATACTTTATACAGCCATAAAAGGGGCAACTAGGTAGCTCAGTCAGTTAGATGTCCAACTCTTGATTTCGGCTCAGGTCATGATCTCAGGGTTGTGAGACTGAGCCCCAAATCAGGCTCTGCACTGGATGTGGAGCCTGCTTAAGATTCTCTCTCCCTCCCTGCTTTCTTAAAAAAAAAAAAAAAAGCCATAAAAGACAAAATTCGTAAATTTAATAATAAACTTTTTGTATAGCAAAAAAATACAAGCAAAGTAAAAAGGAAAAAAATGCTTCTATAGACTAGGATATATAACTCATATCACAAAGGGCTATTCATTCTGCCTAATACATCAAGGGCTCCTAGAAATGGAGACAAAAAAGACTAAAAATCCATGAGAAAAATGTGCAACAAATATGAATAGATATTTCATAGTGAAGGAAATACAAATATAGAGGAAAAGATGCTCATTATCACTCCTAAAAAATATGAATTAAAGTTATACTGAGATACTATTTCTTTCACCTATCAAAATGTCAACCATCAAAAAGTTTTATAAACATTCTGTTGATGAGGCTGTGGGAAAACAGGCTCTCTCTTAAATTGTTGGTGGGATAATTAAACCAGTACAACCTCTATGACATGGTTGTACTAATTTAAATAGGTACATGAATGCAAATACTCTGATCCAAAAATCTCCATTTCTGGGAACTTATCCTATAGATCTATTTCACATGACCAAAGTGACTATAATACAAATGAAGCTGTAATAAGTAACTTTATATAGCAAAATATAAGTAAGTGCGTAAAGGACTCTATATTGAGTATAAAAAGGAATGACAGTAAGAATATATATTCATATTTGGTTATGCATGCATAAAGAAACTCTAGAATACCTAAGAAACTAATAACAGCAGTTCCCTGGTGAGGGGATTGGGGAACTAGGCAGAAAAGGAACACGGTAATGTAGGGAAATACACACATGCACATGAGTGCATATACACATATATACATATGTATACATTTCAAATATACACATATATACATTTATAAATACACATATAAACATTTCATAAAGCAATAAATTTACACTGTTCAAAAGTTATACACACACATATATATGCATACTTTTTGAATAATGCAAATTATGGCATTTTTGAAAAATTACGTTTTAAAAAGTTCTTATAACTTGAGTTAAAACCTATGAAGTATTAGGATTCTTCTAACCCTTGAAAAAGTATTTACCAATCTCATTAGCATTAAAAAATCAAATTAATACAAGATAAAAAATATCCAAACCTTTAAGCGATTTAAAATATTGATAAGAAAACAGTGAGATGGATACTCTCATCATACACTGATGGTAAGAACACAAGTCTTTAAGACCTATTTAGAAAATAATTTGCTAATAATTTCCTGAGTTGGGAATTTCACTTCTACTTATCTATCCTTAGGAAACAGTCAAACACGGAAAAAAAATTTTATGGGCAAAGCTGTTCATCTCAGTATCATTAAAATGGCAAAACAAAAAATAAAATGACAAAATATAGTATCTCCCATTATCCACCAAAGGCATCAAATAATCCGTGGCTGATTCACTGTGCAGACTAATTTTCTCTTAAATACAAAGAATCATTATAATAAGGGAGAACAAAGTATAAAAACTTGCACAGAAAAATGGCCTGAAACAAATTCACAAAATATATACAATGGTTACCTTTGAGAAATGAACCCATAAATAATTATTTTTCTTCTTTACACTTTTTCCAATTTTCTTATACTGAACACATATTTTTATTATTAAAGAAAAAAAAAAAAAAGGTAAGCACCTACCCTGATAAACTTGTTCCAGAAATTTCACTAGGAGAAGAATGACTCAGTGGAGAAGAGGAAGGTCTGAAGCTATCCTGGTCATCCTCTGACCCATGTCCACCATGCTCAGGAGAGTGATTTTTCAAATCTATCAGAAAGGTGTTATTTTTCAATGAGAACAACAACAAAAATCACTTGTAATTTTGTGAATGTGACCAATTACTTCAACACTTACCAACATTTTTAGGCGTAATTATGGAATGTTTTCCAAAAGTCACATGTTTTTCACCATTGCTTGCTTCACTAACACACTCATTTTGCCTCTGATCTTCTCTATTATTTGTTATTTCCTCACATTCTCCTGACAGCCAAACAGATGCTATCCTGGGGTTCCTTACTAATGAATAACTATTAGATGTTAGAGTGGATACTGAGGTGGCTGTTTTGCAGTTACCAATATCTGGTAATTTGTTGTCAAGAGGATATGTCTTCACATCAACTATTGTACTTTCATTCTCTTTTCTATTTATAAGAATTGAATTTGGACAGTTTGTTCTAAATGATTCTTGATTCTTGCTCTCTCCATTTTCACCATAAAAAGTAAATGCTGTATTTTCTTCTGGTTCCTTTATACTTGTATCAGCAGCACCTAAGTCCATTGTATGGACGTCTCGTGTAAACTGTTCTTTTGGCAAAGATAAATCCCACCGATCAGATGTACCAGCTCTTGAAAAGTTTTCCAGTCCACCTTCATATCTACTGACTTCTGTTTTTTTAAGGTATTTCTCCATATCAAACATGCTGGATCCATTACTTTTTTCTGTATCATTAGGCAAGAAATGAGGCACAGTGGAATAGTCCTTTTGTTTATTATCTTCCTGAAAAGTCTTCTCTCTGGTTTTATTTGAAAGTGCCTTGATCATGGCAGCAAGTTGGGAAGGATCAGTACTTACTGATGCATCTGCAATGGCTGAAGCAATGGTGCTTATCCTAAGTACAGAATCACCATCAGTAGGTGGCTTGCTTTTGTATCTTCGGGGTTTGCTACTCATGAAGAAACTGTCCTAGAAAGGAGAAAATTCACATCAGATAAATTTATCTCAGTTTCATGGACATGTACATATTAGTTTAATCTTTAGATGTTACATAAAATTTAACAGCAGCTAGAAATTAATGGTATACCAATTAAATACCCTAATTTTTAAAAAGACAGTTGTTATCAACTTTAATTACAGAGTACTGGGTTACTCACAAAATTGGATTATCAATTATTTTTTTAAAAATCTTCAGGAGTTAAAGAGATGCTAAGGAGGTGTTAAAACTGAACCAGACAATAATTTAAAATAAAACATTAAGATACTGGGATTGAGAAACCAACGAGCCACTGTGATTCCAAATATAATCCTTGGTAATTTCATTCAATTGTTAGAAATGAGGAACACCAGCAGTCTCAGATCACTTTGATCCAGGTACTGGGATTGAGCTGATTGGAGCTGGCCCTCAGTCCTTACGAGGGCCAGCCTAATTTTGGTTTGCCTTTTATCCTAGGGTGTGTAACCCTTTGTGGTCTCATCCTAAAGCACGACTGTTTACCACGGCTACTCCCTACCTCTCATCATTGGTAGGCACTGAACTCTGTTTTTATACCCTCACTCCCATAAGAACACCTTTGCTGAGTTTCTTCTTAAAATCTTATCCACAGCATCTTCTTGAAGCAACAGATCCCCACAGGGAAGAGCACTCTCAGTACTGGGATTCTTTCTTCTCTTGGATTTTGGCCCAATAGTTTTTTGCTCCTTTTTTAGCTCTCCAGTACCTTCTAAAAGATGCTTCTGGATATGTTATCCAGTTCTAACTGTTGTCAGCCAGAGTTGGTTTGCATTGCTTAGTCTGCTATTACTTGGAGACCGAAGTCTTAACTTGCATTTTTAAATATTAAATAGGTTTATGTTTCTTTGCTGTTGGTTCCATTTCAGTTGTTTACCCATGGTTCCTATTTATGTCTTGCTGGTGTTCCTCATTCATGTCAGAAGCAAACATAAATCCTGTCTGGAAGATTAAATCTCCCATGGCCTCAAATTATTTCAGTGACATTTCCTGTAAAAGGTTAAAAGCAAAATAGAAAAAGATGTAACATGCAAACACTCAATAAACAATAAAGAAAGCAAGCTGGTGTTACCTATGTTAATATCAGACTAGACTTAAGGCATAAAGCGCTTTATCTGCAAACAAAGGCAGTCATACACAATGACAGAAGGTCTGATTCACCAGAGAGAACAATTCTAATTTGTATGTACCTAAAAACACAGCTTCAAAATTTTTTTTTTTTTTTAAAGATTTTATTTATTTATTTGACAGAGAAAGGCACAGCGAGAGAGGGAACACGAATGGGGAGTGGGAGAGGGAGAAGCAGACTCCCTGCCGAGCAGGGAGCCCGATGCGGGACTCGATCCCGGGACTCCAGGATCATGACCTGAGCCGAAGGCAGTCGCTTAACCAACTGAGCCACCCAGGCGCCCAGCTTCAAAATTTTTAAAGCAAATACTGCCAGACTCACAGTGAATAACAGAAACATCCATAATCATAGTGTGAGATTTTAATATCTAAGTAACTGAAAGAACAAGTACAATAATTTTAAGGATACAGTTTCATTACTATGATTTAATAAAATTTACCTAAATAAAATATACAGAAGAGAGCAACCAGAGATCACACCACAGACATTCCCATTATGTGCACAGAAAATATTTTCAAAAATGGAACAAATGCTGAGCCATATATCATGTTTCAGCAAATTTCAAAGGCCTAGACTCAATATTTTAAAATCTGGAAAACCCCTAAATGTTTGGAAATTGGGCAATACACTTGCAAAACACAACAGACCAGAGAAATTAGAATATACATTAAATGAAATAATAAAGACAGTATGATGTATCAAAAAATATCTGATGTAAAAAATAGTACGGATGCAACAAAATTCCTGCTTTCAGGAAAATTTACACCATTAGATGTTTATGTAAGGAAAGCAGAAAGGAAGAAAAATTAAACATTTATCTCCAGAAGTTAGAAAAACAACAAGTTAAATCCCCAGAAAATTTAAGGAAGGAAATAAAGACCAAAAAATCTGAATAGAAAACAGAGAATAAAATTAATGAATTAATAAAATTGAGAAGTACGTGGTAAGAATGACTAAGAGAAAAGAGAGGGAAAAGAGCCAATATATAACAAAGGTTCTTCCTTAAGAACCTAAAATATTAAACAATCACAAGAGGATATTATGGTCAATATTTGTCAATTTATATGGACTGATGTATTTTCAAGTTTAGATGAAAGGTTCTAATTCCTAGGAAACTACAATTTACTAAAACTGACACAAGTTTTAAAGATCAGAATAGTCCTGTAACTTTTAAAGAAACTGAGGGGCACCTGGGTGGCTCAGTCAGATAAGTGTCTTGACTTCAGCTCAGGTCATGATCTTGGGGTCCTGGGATCGAGCCCCGTATCAGGGTCCCTGCTCAGTGGGGAGTCTGCTTGTTCCTCTCCCTTTCCCTCTGCCCTTCACCCCGCTCATGCACTTGTGCGCGCTCGCTCTCTCTCAAATAAATAAAATCTTTAAAAAAAAATGAATCAGCAATTAAAAAGTATTAAAGAAAATTCCAGACTCTGAGGATTTCACCAATGTACTCTACCAAAATCTAACAGCACCAATCTTAAAAAAAATAAATAAAAAAAACAGCACCACTCTTATACTCTTTCAGAAAAATAGAAGAAAATGAGACGATCAAAACCTTGATACCGAGGGCGCCTGGGTGGCTCAGTTGGTTAAGCGACTGCCTTCGGCTCAGGTCATGATCCTGGAGTCCCGGGATCGAGTCCCGCATCGGGCTCCCTGCTTGGCAGGGAGTCTGCTTCTCCCTCTGACCTTCCTCCCTCTCATGCTCTCTGTCTCTCATTCTCTCTCTCTCAAATAAATAAATAAAATCTTTAAAAAAAAAAAAAAAAAAAAAAACCTTGATACCGAAACCAAAAAGGCATTCTGCTCACTCACACAGACACAACATTCTGAACAGACCATAAGCAAACCAAATCCAATGATCTATAAAAAGGATAGGTATATTCCAAGTATAGAAGAACAGTAGAATATTCAAAAACTATTTCTTGTGATTCACCACATTACCAGAAAAAAAGAAAGCTGATGCTTACTTCGACAGACACAATAAAGCATTTGACAAGATTCAACCTCCTTACAAGTTAAAAACAAAACAAACTAGCAGACAAGTATCAGAAGGGAATTTTTAAAAACAATGATAAATAAAAACCTACAGCACACATCTAATTTATTTTTTTCTTCCAGATTTAAAATTCTAGTTAGTTAACATACAGTACAATGTTGGTTTCAGGAGTAGAATGCAGTGATTCAGCACTTACATATAACACCCAGTGCTCATCGTAACAAGTGCCCTCCTTAATGCCCATCACCCATTTAGCCCATCCCCAACCCACCTCCCTCCAGCAACCCTCAAGTTTATTCTCTATAGTTAAGCTCTTATGTTTTACCTCTTTTTTTCCCCATGTTCTTCTGTTTTGTGTCTTAAATTCTAATATGAGTAAAATCACATGGTGTTTGTCTTTCTCTGATTTATTTTGCTTAGCATAATACACTCTAGCTCCATTCACATTGTTGCAAATGGCAAGATTTCATTCTTTCTGATGGCTGAGTAATGTTCTATTTTATATATATGCCACATCTTCTTTATCCATTCATCAGTCAATGGACACTTGGGCTCTTTCCATAGTTTGGCTATTGTTGATAATGCTGCTATAAACAATGAGGTGCATGTGCCCCTTCGAACCTGTATTTTTGTATCCTTTGGGTACATACCTAGTAATGCAATTGCTGGGTCATAGGGTAGTTCTATTTTTAACTTTTTGAGGAACCTCTACTGTTTTCCAGAGTGGCTGCACCAGTTTGCGTTCCCACCAACAGTGTAAGAGGGTTCCCCTTTCTCCGCATCCTTGCTAACATCTGTTGTCTCCTGTGTTTTTAGTTTTAGCCATTCTGACAGGTGTGAGGTGGTATCTCATCTTGGTTTTGATTTGTATTTCCCTGATGATGAGTGATATTATCTTCTCATGTGTCTGTTAGCCATCTGGATGCCTTCTTTGGAAAAAAGTCTATTCATGTCTTCTGCCTATTTCTTAATTGGATTATTTGGTTTTTGGGTGTTGAGCTTGATAGTTCTTTATAGATTTTGGATACTAGCCCTTTATCAGGTACATCGTTTGCAAATATCTTCTCCCATTCTGTAGGCTGCCTTTTAGTTTTGTTGATTGTTTCCTTCACTGCGCAAAAGCTTTCTATCTTGATGAAGTCCCAATAGTTCATTTTTGCTTTTGTTTCCCTTGCCTCAGGCGACGTGTCTAGTGAGAAGTTACTATGGCTGAGGTCGGAGATGTTGCTATATTCTCCTCTAGGATTTTGATGGTTTCCTGTCTCACATTTAGGTCTTTCATCCATCTTGAATTTATTTTTGTGTATGATCTAAGAAAGTGGTCCAGTTTCATTCTTCTGTGTGTTGCTCTCCAGTTTTCCCAACACCATTTGTTGAAGAGACTGTCTTTTTTCCATTGGATATTCTTTCCTGCTTTGTCAAATATTAGTTGGTCACACAGTAGCACACATCCAATTTAAAAATAAATACTGAAGAGCTTTCCCACCCTGTCAGGGAAACCCAACAGCATTCCTTCTCTTCAACACTGCTCTGAGGTATAATAAGGTAGGGCAGGCAAAGAAACTGAAGGTATCAAAATCAGAAAGGAACAAAACTATTGTTATTCTCAGAAGATAAAACTGCATATACAGGGCGCCTGGGTGGCTCAGTTGGTTAAGCGACTGCCTTCGGCTCAGGTCATGATCCTGGAGTCCTGGGATCGAGTCCCGCATCGGGCTCCCTGCTCAGCAGGGAGCCTGCTTCTGCC
The DNA here is from genome assembly GCF_002201575.2 of Neomonachus schauinslandi. Taxonomy (NCBI): domain Eukaryota; kingdom Metazoa; phylum Chordata; class Mammalia; order Carnivora; family Phocidae; genus Neomonachus; species Neomonachus schauinslandi. Next base: position 61,584,421 of record NC_058416.1, read on the forward strand.
TCTGACCCTCCCCCCTCTCATGTGCTCTCTCTCTCTCATTCTGTCTCAAATAAATAAAATCTTTAAAAAAAAAAAAAAAAACTGCATATACAGAAAAATCCAAAGAATCTACAGATAATTATTAGAGTTAATAGTAAATTTGTCATGGTTGCTATATATAAGTTGAGTATTTAAAAAAACATGTATTTCCGTTTAGCCAAAAAAAGGAAGAGTGAAGCTAAGAAAGGTAGTATTAAAACACTGTTTCAACAAGTTAGAAAGCAATTTACAAAAGATGTATGTAATCTCTGCACACACAAAAATCATAAAATACAGAGAAAAATTAAAACCTAAGTGGAAGGATATGTAATTTTCATGAATTATAAGATTCAGAATTATAAAGGTGTCAATTTGACGGTTCTAGAGATTAAATGGAACACCAGTTAAAAGCCCAACGGTGCTACTGGTTGGTTTGCTGAAGGTGGCAATCTGATTTTAAAACGTATGTGGAAATGCAAAGGGCCAAGAACAGTCAAGATACTTAACATGAAAAATAAGGTAACAAGACTTATAAAGCCACAGTGTCATATTAACATAAGATAGACCCCAAATGTCCAATGGACATGTCTAATGGGCTTAGCAAATGCAGGGCATTCATATAATAGAATACTATATATAGTAATGAAAATAAGCTTCTTTTGTACTTAACATAGTTGCACCTAGTAAACACAAGTGAAAAAAATCAAAGAGAAAGAATACATGGTACATGATTTCTTGTAAATAAAGTTCAAAAACGGGCAAAATTAATAGTGGATAGGAGGAGTAGTGCTCAGAATGGGCAAAAAAAAAAAATGGTTTCTGAGCTGCTAGTGGTGTTCTCTTTCTTGATCTGGGGGTGTACACAGGTAAGTTGTGGTAACTCACTGACTGCAAGTTTGTTTTATAAATAAATTTATGTATGCTTATTATGTTTAGTATGTATGTACTTAGCCTGTATATTTATTATATGTTGATTAAAATGTTTCTGAAAATTTGAAGGACATTTATAATAAAACTGAATCCAAGAAAAACCAACCAATGTTATACTGCATACAGTTTTCACATGTGACTTTATATTGATCTTAGACAAGAACAATGACAATGCAGTTTTAGTTTTTCTCTATGGAAAGCTCAAGATACCTGTGTTTTGCAGTTATTGGCAGTTAATGTCACATCACTTTCATCCATTTGTGAAATACTCTCCAGTTCTTCAGCCTGAAGTGTAACTGATCCTTCATTTAGCTGTGCTTTTAAGTCTCCTGTAGAAAATATACAATAATTCAACTTACATCTATATACTGTCTCACAGAAACAATCTGTAGGATAAGGACCACTCAACATGATTAATTGCCAAGAAAGAGTCTTTGTACCTCAATTAAAAGTCATCTTCACAAAAACTATTTAAAATGTACGGTCACTAGGGCAAAGGATCAGGGCACTGTTAATTTGATTTTGCCAAGTTTAAACTTTGAAGAAGATTGTGGATTTTAATCTCTCCGTTTCAAATACTGACAAACTCATTTAATATTTTCAGCTTTAAACATTTCACAAATATACAATAAGCTGAATTCAAAAATTAGTACTTCTTGGGGCACCTGGGTGGCTCAGTTGGTTGAGCGTCCGACTCTTGGTTTCAGCTCAGGTCGTTATCTCAGGGTTGTTGAGAGTGTGGACCCTGCTTGAGATTCTCTCTCTCTCCCTCTCTCTCTGCCCCTCCCTCTCTGCCCCTCCCCCACTGCTCACGCACGCACGCTCTCTAAAAATAAAAATAAAAATGAGTCCCTCTTTACAATAATAGAAAATCAACTAATTTTATATATAGCTCCTTTATCCCAACTCCTCTACTAGATACAGGCTCTTTAAGGACTGGAGCATATTTTGTACAATTTTATATATGTAGCACCAGGCACTGTACTAACAAAAAGTAGCTGTTCAATAATTTTATGTTATTATCAAGAAAGTCTGATTTTAAATATTTATCATAGAGGGGCGCCTGGTGGCTCAGTTGGTTAACCATCCAACTCTTGATTTTGGCTCAGGTCATGATCTCAGGGTTCTAAGATCGAGCCCACATTGGGCTACATGCTAAGCAGGGAGTCTGCTGGAGATTCTCTTTCTCCTTCTACCCCTCACCACCCCCCTAAATAAATAATCTTAAAAAAAAAATTTATCATGGATATTTATCATACTTAGACTATCATAGTCGAAATCTCAAAATATCTTTTAAACCAAAAGTCTACCTAAATATAATAATAGTAACTACAGTTCACTAACTCAGTAGTTTAACAGGTCAAAATTAACTAGCCCATTTGAAAAAATTGTATTTACTTTGGTTTTTTACAAAAGGATTTAGATGGATTTTGGCATCTTGTTTCCACTTTCAACTAAAAAGGCAATGTGGGTTATAGAAGAAGAATATCTAATAACTGAAAAAAGTTCAAAACAATATATACATTTTCACTCTTATAAGAACATGATCATATAACCACTAACTTATAGGTAAAAAAAAGGTTACTAAACACTCCTTCATTTAATCCATTACCTGAAAATATATCATGGTTAAGATGAGCCATTTCTTTTTCCAAATTACTTCTTGATACATCAGATTTTCTTATGAGAGCAACAGGTTCTCTCTTCTCTGGTGATCTAATAAAATAACCAAATGATGGCTACAAAATAAACATGTGAATTATTTCCTTAATTTTTAACTGCTCTGAGAAATTCTAGACTATTTTATCTTACTATGGGTAACCTGGCTGAATTACTTCAACAAAATAATTGTTCTTTTCATTTAAACTCAAATAACTAGAGATGAACTTTAAAAGTCTACTTTTATTTCCTTACTACTATATTCAATCATCAAAACTAATACTGCCAAATAAGCTGCTCTTACTAAGAAATCCAAATTCAAACCACCCAGAAAAGACATTTCATTCATTAATTATTACTGAGCAGCTACTCTGTCAGCACTGTTAATCATCAGTGTGACGTATCAATGAGAAAAAAGATAAAATGTCAAAAATGTCCTGCCTTCTTAAAACTTACAAGTATAAGGATATTTATTTTATATAATACATCCTCAAAAATCTGTATTAAGGGGCGCCTGGGTGGCTCAGTCGTTAGGTGTCTGCCTTCGGCTCAGGTCATGGTCGCAGGGTCCTGGGATCGAGCCCCACATCGGGCTCTCTGCTCAGCGGGAAGCCTGCTTCTCCCTCTCCTACTCTCCCTGCTTGTGTTCCCTCTCTCGCTGTGTCTCTGTCAAATAAATAAAACCTTAAAAAAAAAAAAAATCTGTATTAAGATTTGGTATGTTCCTAGCACTTGGATGAAAGTGTTAAGGAGCAGGGAATTCCCACCTGTCTTTCCTATACAACTTTGACATGATAGACCTGAAATGTAAACTTGTTAAATGCACTCAATTTTCGATAGATCTTCACCTGGGAATTTCTTCCCTTGATCCAGCAACTTGAATGCAAGTAACATTTCATTAACTAAAACCAAAACAGAAATTCTAAATGATAGATCTATTTTTCCATGACCCACTGCTTTGTTTGTTGAGTAAGGAATTAATTTCTTCTTCAACTTCTCTCCTAATGTCAAAACCCCAATCAATCCAGGCAGGAAAATCTGTCTCTCCAAAGCACTTATTTTCATTGTTTAATTCACTGCACAGACAGGAATGTACAGGGACAGGATGTGTCAGGGAACCCCAACATCATCACTTCTCTTCAACATTGCTCTGAGGTGTTATCAGGTAGACCAGTCAGAGAAACGTAAGGAATCAAAATCAGTTTAGTTTCAAATTTATGTTCTGTATATCGACTCTGAGTTCTAACACCATGGCTATTATTTCAAACTATATTTAGTGAAATCCAGTTTTAATACCACTCTACCACTCCCTCCAATAACCCAACTCCCTATATGGAATTCATCAAGCCCTATGACTCTACCTCCAAAAGAAATCTTGAATCCTTGATTTTTTCTGTGTCTGTACCATCATTCTAGACTCCAGCCTTCACCACATCTCTTCCCATGTACTAAGCCTCTGCCTGCTGCTATTCCTCCTTTCGGTTCACTGCTCCTCGCCACCCAGGTTCCATATACAGTAGCATCATGTCACACATGGAGATGGGGCCGGCACCATGACAAAGTTGCTCCCTGCCTCCAAGCACTTCTTCCCAATTAATTTCACATGAACCCAAGTCCTACAAAGACCCCTCATGATCTGGTCCTGGTCTTCTTCTACCATTGAACCATCCTACCCTCTCTCCCTCCCTCCATTTACATTTAGCTCCCCTGGCCTGGTTTCTGTTCCTCAATATGCCACTCTAGTTTCTACCTCCAAGCCTCCACATAGATGGTCCCCTTTGGCTGGGAACACTCTGCCTCCAGATCTTTTGGCAGCCTCCTCCTTCTCATCATTTAGGTCCCAGTTCAATGCCATCTCCTCAGAGGTCGCCCTGATCACCACAGCTACAGCAACTCCTCACCATTCTTCATAGAACCTACTACTATTGCTTACATTTTCAAATTTTTACATGTATTACAACTTACTAAACCAAAACTTTCCTATATTTCAAAACATGTTTTCAGGTAAGAGGTTAAAAAAGTCAATCTTCGAATTCTTCCCATCAACGAATGATATAAAATAGCAATATCAATAACACGTATTGAATACTTGGTGCAAGTTAGTCTTGGTTGCTAAATGCTTTATGTGTCTCATCACACTTAATTCTTACGAAACCCTATAAAATAGCACTCCATTTTAAAAATTGGAAAATTAAAGCATAGATGAGTTAAATAAATTGTTCCATGTCACAGAGTTAGTTAAAAGATAGAACTAGGACTGGAGTCAGGGTCTGACCAACCATAAAACCTAAGCTGTCTACCACAATTCTATCATGTCCCTATTCTGTCCCTGCTGTAAAGATACTATGCTGTAGCTAATACCATCATAACATTCAAAATATAAGGGCTGGTGAATTCAACCACTTGTAGCACATATTATACTTACTCTTTTCACATTGTAACCGCCACCAAGGCAACCAAGAGCTTCAGATCTTTGAGCAAAGAACTCTCCTAAAGATAGGCGTAAATAACTGGCATCATCTTTGTCCAAATCTGATGTGCTAAGTGATTTCCTCAACAAACTATAATTAATTGAAGTTCCCCAAGACGTATCCCCTAGAGCAGCTGAAGTGTTCTGGGCATCTATATTTTCTTCCTAGAGAGAAAGTTATTGTTTCATTTTATTTCCCCAGCAAGGCTTCTTTCTGTTCTTCTAATATGCAAAAATAAGAAAATTGAACTAAGAAAATTTAAACATTTTAATTAAAAAAAAAATAGGACAAATTCAAGCTTAAGCAGCTAATAATAAGGTAATGAACATATTCAATTTGTTAAAATAGCATTACTTCATTTTAAAACATGGTTAAAAACTATGGAAAGATCTTTAAAGCCTATTAAGGTGATTCTAAGTGAATTGAACATTATTTTAGTGTGCCAGTTACTTTTTAATTAATAACTGAGAGTAAGAATGCAAAAGCAATTGTGTAAACATGAGAAAACAAGATATAATTCTATACAAACTATGTATCTATCCAGAAAGAATACAGGTTTAAAATTTTAAACTTTGGGTAATGCCAATAAAATACAAACCTGCATAAATTGATGCTCTTTATTAAATTCTTCTTCATCTTGATTAATCAAATCCAGTGCTTCAGCTTAAAAAAGAATTAGTTTATATAATTAAATTATACTAATGCCTAATTAAAAACTAGCAGATATTTAAAACTTAGCTAGTTAGGAAAATGAAACACTAAAGAAAATAACTGAAAAAAGTATATGAAAGCTTTCATCATACAACTGATACGTCAGTTTTAAGTACGTAAAGTCTCTGGTTCTCAAACTTTTGGTAATGAACACTCTACGGTTACTGATTTCATCAGTTACTAATTTGTCCTAACTTACTAAAGGGCCTTTACAATTGTAAGCTTTTTATTTGTAAAAGATTCACATTAATTTTAGCTTTTGAAGATTTTGGCACAACTGATTTAAGGCACTCACCCATGAATACCTGTGAAATTTTATCTGGAACCATCACAACAGTAAGTCACTGTAAACTTGTGAAGAGGTCTGCTGGGGTGCCCAACCACCTGTTTGCCCAAGACTGTCTCAGTTTTAGAAAGGAAAGTCCCACATCCCAGCAAACCCCACAACCTGGACAAACTAAAACAAATGGTTATCCAACATCTGCCCTCAAAGTTCCTACCAAGCAACTCAGTTCGCCTTAGGGAAATGAATGGGCCTGGATACCTTCAATCTCTAAGCCAAAGCCACAAACTAAAATGCCTCAGAGACCAGAGGTGGATGAGCAGAAAGGACCAGGTGTGACACAACAGGGAGTGATAGGATAGTGGCAAACTAGAAAGCACATGATCCTGCTCAAGGCATTAGAATTGAGAAGAATTTTAAACATACTGACTAATCGGAAAGTCTGCAGGCTCTCTGCCTGCCTGCTACCTACTCTGGGCCTCTGCCTGGTACTTTAGGAGACTGGCTGAAATGGGAAGTTGCATGCAACCCGGAAGAGACAGTCTACCATGGCCCAAACAAGAGAGGTGTCCCCCCACACTCATTAGTCCATCAGGAGCTAATCAGATCCAAATTGCCCTTTTGGAAACCCTTATAGTTCAACATTAATATCTTGAGAAACACAATGAGAACAGAAATAGAATATTTCCAATCAGGAAAAACAGAACACCAGAGATAGCTCAGATCCTTACCTGTTAGGATAGTGGGGGTTCTTTACCTTGTGAACCCATCATTTCTTATATAAACACATTCTTAACCTAGAGCTCTATGAAAGGGCATCAGGAGAACAATGAAACTCTCAAAATCACATGAAAAACACAATCTTTCACATAAAAATTTTTCTATGAAGATTCTCTGGTGCCCGTGACTCAAAGTATGTTAAAAGTCATTGCTCTAAAATGTGAAAGTATCAACCAACCAAATCTAACAGCCAAGGGAGGGGAGGTAGGAAATCAGACCACTAAGAAGATAGCCCAGAAAAACTTAATTTACTTCACTGCGTTAAATATCAAATGTTTTTCTGGGGCTCAGTCGGTTAAACGGCTGCCTTCAGCTCGCGTCATGATCTCAGGGTCCTGGGATCAAGACCCATGTCGGGCTCCCTGCTCAGCAGGGAGTCTGCTTCTCACTCACCCTCTATACTCTCCCTCTGTCTCTCAAATAAATAAATCTTTTTTAAAAAATCAAATGTTTTCAAACCATTAACTAAACAGTTCCAACTGCTTTTTATTACACTCCGAAGCACTTTTTTCTCTGAACTTTAACAGATTCTTCAATTAAAGAAAAATCTACAGTAATACTGCTACCTTGTATGCTCACCAGAAATCAGTCAGCAATTATGAGAAAATAGAAATTCTTTTTTTTTTTTAAGAATCTATACCCAGGGCGCCTGGGTGGCTCAGATGGTTAAGCGTCTGCCTTCAGCTCAGGTCATGATCTCAGGGTCCTGGGATCGAGTCCCGCATCGGGCTCCCTGCTCCTTGGGAGCCTGCTTCTTCCTCTGCCTCTCTCTCTCTCTCTCTGTCTCTCATGAATAAATAAATAAAATTAAAAAAAAAAAATCACATCTCTGCCTTATTTCCAAGTTTAAAAAAAAAAAAAAAAAAAAAAAGAATCTATACCCAATTCTTTGCCAAATCTAAAATAGTCTTTTCAAGTATCTCCTGAATGTTTTAGTCGTTAAATTTTGAAGCAGGCCATATACCCCAGCTCCCCAGCCATGTTTAAAACCTAGGCCATAAGCAGAAGTGATATAGTGACTCAGATACATGGAGCTGTCAGAGAGGGGCAAGGCAGAAATGGGGCAGAGGGTGTCCTATCTCTCATTTTCTTTCCTTCCACCACACTTTTCCCCACAGTATTCCATAATCATTTTCCCCATTTCTTCACCATTCTTTCCAACCTGGCCTTTGTTCATTCCCTAACCACAAGGATGGTTTCATTAAACTTCTTTTATCTATTTTATTTTTCCTTAAATAGTAACACACCTACGTAGTTCAAAATGCAAAGGTACACATATGTATGACTCAACAAAGAGTTTTGAGAAATTAACCAAAGACATAAAAGGGAATATGGCACTGAAAAGTCTCCCCATCATTCCTGACCCTACATCCCACATCTTCAAAAGCAACCAATATATAAAGTACCTCTGAAATCCCGATTTGAATCTATTTGATTTTTTAGTTCAGTAGCTAGGGATTCCTGCAATCCATTTCTTTCTCTTTAAAAAAAAAAAAACATCTTGGGGTGCCTGGGTGGCTCAGTCGTTGAGCGACTGCCTTTGGCTCGGGTCATGATTACAGGTCCTGGGATCGAGCCCCACATCGGGCTCCCTGCTCGGCGGGAGGCCTGCTTTTCCCTCTCCCACTCCCCCTGCTTGTATTCCCTCTCTCGCTGTGTCTCTCTCTGTCAAATAAATAAATAAAATCTTTAAAAAAAAAAAATCTCTACACCATATGTATTTATAAATGTGTGTGTCCTCCCCCCTTCCACCTTTTTACATAAATGTCAGAATATTTCATATGCTCTTCTAGGTCTTGGAATGTAAACAATTTATTTTCGTGATTATCCTGTATTAGTGAATGTTCCAACTTTCCCCTTTTTTAATGACCACGGTGTATTTTCCTTGTATGGACGTACCTTATTTAATTAGTCCCCTGTTTTGTATATCCATATTGCTTCCAACCTTTTGTTATTATAAACAATATGTATCACATACCATTTCTGCAAGCCTATCTGAAGAATAAATTCCCAGCAGAACCCCTTGGTTACAGGGTGTGTACATCTGTAATTTTGCTAGATGCTGTAATACTGCTCTACCTAGACCCTGTGCCATAAATACTACAATACCTATTTCCTTCACACTCTTGCCAACATAGTTTTATTACCAAACTATTGGATCACTGCCAGTGAAATAATGGAAAAATAGTATCATGGAGTGGTTTCGTTCCATGAACTTTTTTTGAACATTTAACAACCATTTTCATTTCCTTTTCTCTAAATTGCCAGTTTATATCTTTTGTCTAATTCTATGCTGAGAAGCTGGTCTTTTTCTTATTTATCAGAACTATTTACACATTAGGAAAATGGGCCCTTAACCTGTAACATGAATTGCAAGTATTTTTTCTCAGTCTGATCACTAATTTTTTTTTTAAAGATTTTATTTATTTATTTGAGAGAGAGAATGAGAGAGAGAGAGCATGAGAGGGGGGAGGGTCAGAGGGAGAAGCAGACTCCCCGCTGAGCAGGGAGCCCGATGTGGGACTCGATCCCGGGACTCCAGGATCATGACCTGAGCCGAAGGCAGTCACTTAACCAACTGAGCCACCCAGGCGCCCTGATCACTAATTTTTAAAAACTGTTGACCAAAGTACAATATACATATGAAGAGTATTTATGTGTACAACTCAATGAACACATTTGTGTGGCCAGATCAACACCCTAGATCAAGAAAGAGAACTTTGCTAGCACCCCCAAAAGGCCAATCAAGCTTCCTTCCCATTACTACATGCCCATCGGAGGATAACCAGTATCCTTACTTCTTACTCCACAGAGCAGGGTACATTTTGAAATATGTACAAATAGATTTATATAGCAGGTACTCTTTAGTCTGCCTTATTTCATTCAATATACTTGTGAAATTCATCCCCACTGCTACAAGTAGCTACACATCATTCATTCCCATTGCTACATAGCATTCCATTGTGTGAATAAACACAATCCATTCTATCATTAATGAGAATTGGGGAGTTTCTAATTCGGAGTTGATCATATAGTGCTGCTATAAATATTTTAGTCTTTTGGTGAAGAGTACATCTATACACTGGATATATACTCTGGTGCAGAATCACTGGGGGCCCTAAAGTATGAAGTTCATAAAGTTTACCTCCAAAAGCTCCTGCTAGACAAGTTTCTGAAATGGTTCTATCACTTTACACTCCCACCAGTTACACATGAGAATTCCATAACCACTTTTAAGTGACACAGTCGATACCCACTGTCCAGCCTGTACCCTCGTGTTCTTTCTAAATCAAGATATTATTGAGCAAGCTTGAACTTAATTTAATTTCCAGTTTCTGGCTCACATTTCCCACCTCAAACCACAGTCATTCAAAATTCTACAATTTCTTCTAATTTTCCCATCTCAGTTCACGGTACTGCCATTTTCTCAAGTAACTCAGACCACAAACCTCAATCTTTTCTTGCCTCTCTATCTACTGAAATCCAGTCATCAAATCCTAACCATTTTATTTCCAGGTCTTTCATTATCTACTTGCTTTTCATTCTCACCGTGACACCTAGATTTCTACAACATCCTAAGGAATCTCCCAATCAACTGACCATTGGTGCCAGAAGTTGGACAAATGAAGTCTTTAGTGGCTCCCTATTGCTTACCACACAAGCCTCAACTCTGACATGGTAGTCAAAGCTCAACCCACTCCTTGGCCCTACTCTACCTCTCCAGCTTCACCTCTTCACCTTTTATTACTCTCCTCTTCCCATATCTTGTCATAAATGCTAACTACATTGGACTATTTACCATTCTCAAAACACACCCAGACTTCCTCATTTCATTCTCTTTCATTGGGTTTCCTATCCATTTGGAATTTCTCATGCCCTCAAACATTTACCTGTTCAAACTCTTACCTCAAAAGCTACCTCCTATGTGAAATCCTTGTCAGCCACTCATGCAAAAGTTATTTTTCCTCTAAACTCCAAAACCATTTGGTTTGTGTTTCTTATAATGCTGATGGTTGTTTTACTCTTGTCTTACCACCCTTAGCTGATGGACAATTTCTTAGAGGCTGGAAAAATACCTTATTTGTCTCTACCTTCCACATCATTAGATGTTTAGGAGGAGCTTAGTACAAACAGGAGTTAGAGTAACTTCTTGCTGTGGCATGTTCTGAGTCTATTAAAAATAAGACTAGGCTTGACAGGCCATTGAATGCCTTTCCTCATTGCAGGTTTAGAGGTGCCCAGCGCTGGAGGCCTCCGTGGCACACCATCTCCATAGACTAAGGCTCAAAATGCAATTTGTTTGGCAGACTGAAACTGATTTTTCCTTTCACTGTCAGAGATTCTGCTAATCAAACCTAGCTGATATTCCTAATGCTCTCATCTTTTGAGATTTATCTTTTCTGTCACTTTTCTCCCATCGCTTCCATATTTCTTAGGTTTTACTCCAAAACAGACTGGATTTTGTAATTGCTCATTTATCATAATATTTCTTTTGTTCAGGACAGAATTTTAAAAGTGAGAATGTACAGCCTGAGGTCCCTATTAACTCTGCAATATGAAGGTTCTAAACTGATGTAAAAGAATGATAGTCTGACTCACTGTCCTTAAAGAAAAGGCTCAGCTCATTCTGCAATGATTAGCACTAACTCAAGCCTTTGTTCCTATAACACTATTGATAAGCTAAATATTACAGCTAACCCTTGAACAACATGGGTTTGAACTACACAGGTCCACTTAACACAGATTTTTTTTATAAATACAGTATAGTGCTATGAATGTATTCTCTCCCTTATGATTTTCTTGACTTTTTCTTCTCTCTAGCTCACCCTACTACAAGAATACTGTATATAACACATGTAACATACAAAATAGGTGTTAATTGACTATGTTATCGCTTAAGGCTTCTGGTAAAGAGTAGGCTGTAGGTAGTTAAGATTTTGGGGAGTCAAAAGTTATATGCAGATTTTGAAATATGCAAGGAGTTGGTACACCTTAACCCCCACATTGTTCAAGGTTCAAATGTATACTCCAAAAGTGATTTGATGTGGCTAACCAATATATACAGAGTAATCTCAGAACACCATCAAAAACAATGAAAATGGTACAATAAAGTGGTTATCAATACACTTACAACCAGATCTGAAGTCTTCATTCATCTCGTCAGTTAGAGACATATTTAAATTTTGTTCTTTATTAAAAGATGTATAATACGCAAGGTCAGTGACCCATCTGCCCTCTTCATTTTGATAGACAACACTTTGTGGTAGATCTGTTTCTAAAAAATTCCAAAAATATCCAATGACATATGAAACAAAATGATATAATATTCTTAATAATTTTACTTAGTTGACTTATCTTAGATATCAACAGTACTGAAATCTGCCCAAAACTAGTTAGAAAAAAGAAAATCCATTCCCACAAAAGGAAAGTTCTCTAATGGTGGATAAGCCAGCCTTAACCCAGTAAAAATCTGTAATGGAGAACCAGGGGCAAAAGGAAAAGAAAACTAGGACTTAGAGTAGTACATTTCCACTAGATCTGTGAATAAAGATACAATTTCTAATCCATAAAACACAATTATTTTATTACAAAAGATAAAGCAAGTTCCACTTGAAAATATATTCTATTCAAAATGTATAAACATTTTATACATTTCTTTACTTTTATTTTTTTAAAAAAAAGACCTACTTACCCTCTTTACTCTTTTTAATGGACTTATAATAATCACATGTTCGCCTTTCACTAGTTGGTGACCGAAGACTATCAGTGGAATTAATTTCACTGTCACTAACAGGCTTCAAAGATGCTATGTCCACATATTTTTGAATGGACACTTCAGGCGTTTCAGTGTCTAAACATCTATCCACGGGCAAAACTCTTTCTGAATCAGATGCCAAATGCTTATTTTGATGAAGAGACCCGGCCTCCAGTTTCAAAGGGTCCATTAAGTCAAAATCACCTTTACTGGCATTTGTGTCATGAAAACAAACAGGGTTAAGTTTCGCCTTAGTAGCCTGGATAGTCTTCACAGGAACTTCTTCTCTTGTGCTTTCCTTTAAAAATGCATAACAGAGCAGCCCTAAGTTTTGTTTTTCATAACTTATTCCAAAACTTTATGGGGAAAAAATTATGTAGTAGACATAAATGATTATTATATGAAGCATCAGACTATACAGTATTCACTCTACTCTTTTAGACTATATATGAACCAATTTTAAGCAATATACCAAAACCAAAATTCATGTGGTCATTACAAACATTTATCAACAGATTCAGATATCAAAAGTGGGTCCAACATGTTCATTTTTTTACAGGATGTAAGAAATGTCAGTTTAACTTTTGTAATTACCACTAAAACTCTCTACAAGGATGGCAAGCCCATTAATGTAACCTAACTCATAAAATTAATATGACTAACATCCCTTGAAAACAGATATAATACTTTTTAGAATTGATCCCATGTACTATTACACCAAAAAACCATAAGATACCTAGGAATAAACCTAACCAAAGAGGTAAAACTAAAAGATCTGTACTCGAAAATTATAGAACACTTATGAAAGAAATTGAAGAGGACACAAAGAAATGGAAAAGCATTCCATGCTCATGGGCTGGAAGAACAAACATTGTAAAAGTGTCTATACTACCCAATGCAATCTATACACTTAATGCAATCCTTATCAAAAGATCACCAGCATTTTTCACAGAGCTAGAACAAACGATCCTAAAATTTAAATGGAACCACAAAAGACCCCAAGTAGCCAAAGCAATCCTGAAAAAGAAAAGCAAAGCTGGAGGCATCACAATTCCAGACTTCAAGCTCTATTACAAAGCTGTAGTCATCAAGACAATATGGTCCTAGCACAAAAACAGACGCACAGATCAATGGAACAGAACAGAAAAGCCAGAAATGGACCCACAACTATATGGTCAACTAATCTTCAACAAAGCAGGAAAGAATATCCAATGGAAAAAAGACAGTCTCTTCAACAAATAGTGTTGGGAAAACTGGATAGCCACATGCAGAAGAATGAAACTGGACCACTTTCTTAGACCATACACAAAAATAAATTCAAAATGGATGAAAGACCTAAATGTAAGACAGGAAACCATCAAACTCCTAGAGGAGAACATAAGCAGCAACATCACTAACCTCAGCCATAGCAACTTCTCACTAGACACGTCGCTTGAGGCAAGGGAAACAAAAGCAAAAATGAACTACTGGGATTTCAGCAAGATAGAAAGCTTCTGCACAGCAAAGGAAACAGTCAACAAAACTTAAGGGCAGCCTACAGAATGGGAGAAGATATTTGCAAACGACATACCTAATAAAGGGCTAGTATCCAAAATCTATAAAGAACTTACCAAACTCAACACCCAAAAACCAAATGATGGGCAGAAGACATGACTAGACTTTTTTCCAAAGAAGGCATCCAGATGGCTAACAGACACATGAAAAGATACTCAACATTACTCATCATCAGGGAAATACAAATCAAAACCAAGATGAGATACCACCTAACACCCGTCAGAATGGCTAAAATTAACAACATTAGGAGACAACAGATGTTGGCAAGGATGCGGAGAAAGGGGAACCCTCTTACACTGTTGATGGGAATGCAAACCGGTGCAGCCACTCTGGAAAACAGTATGGAGGTTCCTCAAAAAGTTAAAATTGAGGGGTGCTTGAGTGGCTCAATCAGTTAAGCCCGACTTTTGATTTTGGCTCAGGTCACAATCTCATGGTTGTGGGATTAAGCCCCTCATCAGGCTCCATGCTCAGCATGAAGTCTGCTTGAGATTCTCTCTTACCCCCTGCCTCTGCCCACCCCCCCCCCCCCCCCTACCCCCTTTCTCAAAATAAATAAAACCTTTGAAAAAAAATGTTAAAAATAGAACTACCCAGCAACCCAGCAATTGCACTACTAGGTATTTACCCAAAGGACACAAAAATACAGATTCAAAGGGGTACATGCACCCGATGTTTACAGCAGCATTATCAGCAATAGCCAAACTATGAAAAGAGCTCAAGTGTCCATCTACTGATAAATGGATAAAGAAGATGTGGTACATATATATTATTTATACACACACACACACACACACACACTGGAATAATAAATACTCAGCCATCAAAAAGAATGAAATCTTGCCATTTGCAATGACATGGATGAAACTAGAATGTTATTATGCTAAGTAAAATAATCAGAGAAAGACAAATACCATATGATTTCACTCATATGTGGAATTTAGGAAACAAACAGATGAATGTATGAGAATAGGGAAAGAGAGAAAGAGAGAGAGAGAAGCAAACCATAAGAGCCTCTTAACGACAGAGAAAAAACAGGGTTGCTGGAGGGAAGTGGGTGGGGGATGGGCTAAATGGGTGATGGGCATTAAGGAGGGCACTTGTTATGATGAGCACTGGGTGTTATATGTAAGTGCTGAATCACTGCATTCTACTCCTGAAACCAATTATTGCACTATATGTTAACTAACTAGAACTCAAATACAAATTTGGAAAAAAAAAAAAACAAAAAACCCAAAATACCTTTTAGCAGGAGTAAAACAGCATATACTACAGATGCCCCTGAGCTGTCCAATAACAACTGCATCAGACATGGCAAATTAAGCCAGCACCTCAAAACCATGCTCTCCAACATACTTTCCCAATTGGCATTTCTTATTCTTTCCTAGAATAACAACTGTGAAAAAGTGCCCAAGTGCCTAGAAGACTCTTTTCAGACATTCAGCTACCATCATAATTTCAAGTGCCAATAAAGCATTTAAGAGTCATTTTTCTGTTATGAGATGTATGATGACAAAAACAGCCTTACAGGCAAAGTTCTTTAAAGTTAAAATACTAAAAGCAGGTAGTTCTACATAAAAGAAAAGATGCTGACTTTGAAGAAAAAAAAAAAAAAGTCATAGGTTTAAATCCTAGTGTCAGCACTTATTAACTGAGTGATCTGCCAATAATGTTATACAAAAAATAAACTTACATCCTACCTTAGACCAAAATAAATCCCAGATGGCTTAAACATTTAAATGCAAAAGTGCTAGGAGAAAATACCAATGAATAGTTTTATACTCTTTAGTAAATAACATCTATGTATTAACACTCTCGTGGGTTAAAAATTTCCCAGTTGTAGGGGCGCCTGGGTGGCTCAGATGGTTAAGCGTCTGCCTTCGGCTCAGGTCATGATCCCAGGGTCCTGGATCGAGTCCCGCATCGGGCTCCCTGCTAGGTGGGGAGCCTGCTTCTCCCTCTGCCTCTGCCTCTCTCTCTCTCTGACTCTCATGAATAAATAAAAAAAAAAAAATTTCCCAGTTGTAATCCCAAGTCCTGTAAATTGTGACCTTATTTGGAAACAGGGTCTTTGCAAGCGTAATTAAGTTAAGGATCATGAAATAAAATCATCCTGCATTTTGAATGGGCCTTTAACCCAATGAGCAATGTCCTTATATGAGAAAAAAGATTTAGCAGGACACAGAGACACTGAGAAAAAGGCCATGTGAAGATGGAGGCAAATATTCAAATGATACTGCCACAAGCTAAGGAAAACCAAGAGCTACCAGATGCTGGAAGAGGCAAGAAAGGTGCCTTTGGAGGGACCTTAGCCCTTCCAATACCTTGAATTTACAACTTTTGGCTTCTAGAGCTGTGAGAATAAATTTCTATTGTTGAAGGCTACCAAATGTTGGTAATTTGTTCCTGCAGCCCTAGGAAACAAATACAAACATTAAAGCCTAAAATGCATAAGGACTGGGAGAGGGAAGGCCATCTGAAGACACAGGGAGAAAAAGGCCATCTATAAGGCAAAGAGATAAGCACAAGGAGAAACCAGCCCCACTGAAATCTCAATCTCTGACTTTTCTAGAAGTGTAAGAAAGTAAATTTCTTATTGTTTGAGCCAAATAAGTAAATAAATAAGTAAAATGTGTAAGAATCAAAATATCTCCTTAACAGAGAAAGCTTATTAAAACAATAGTTAAAATATGAATATTCTAACAGAAAAAAAGACAAGGAAATAAGGTTATGCCATTTAAAAACAGATAACTATTTTTCATATAGAATACTAGCAAATATTAAAAAGAACCAGAGTGAAATAGAGATTTAAAAAAAAACGACAGATAAGATCAATGAAACTAAGAGTTGGTTCTCTGAAAAGATAAACAAAACTGACAAACCTTTAGAGAGGCTTATCAAGATAGAGAGAGAACTCAAATAAATAATATTAGAAATGAAAGAAGAAAAGTTACAACCGACACCACAGAAGTACAAAGGATTATAAGACAATACTATGAAAAATTACAACCCAATAAACTGGACAACCTAGAAGAAATGAATTAATTTCTAGAAACATAACAATCTTCCAAGACTGAATCAGGAAGAAATAGAAAATCTAAACAGACTGGTTACTACTAACAAATTAATCAGTAATCAAAAAACTACCAACAAACAAAAATCCTGCAACAGATGGCTTCGCTGGTGATTTCTACCAAACATGTAAACAAGAGTTAACACCTACTCTTCCTAAACTGTTTCAAAAAATAGAAGAAGTAAGGCTTCCAAATTCATTCCATAAGACCAACATTAACCTGATTCCAAAATTATAGAGCCATATCCCTGATAAACATAGATACAAAAATCCCCTAAAATATTAGCAAAGCAAATTCAACAACACATTAAAAGGATCATTTACTATGATCAGGTGGTATTTATTCCAGGTATGCAAGGATGGTTCAATATTCATACATCAACCAACATAATTACCAAAATGTGAAGGCTAAAAATCATATGATCATCTCAATAGATACAGAAAAAATATGACATAATTCAATATCCATTCACGATAAAAACTCCAAAAGTGGGTTTAGAGGGAACACCTCAATGTAATAAAGGCCATGTATGACAAACCCCAAAGCAAATCATATTCAATGGTGAAAAGCTGAAAGCTTTTCCTCTAAGATCAGGAAAAGACAAGGATGTCCACTCTCACCACTTTTATTCAACATAGTATTGGAAGTCCCAGCCCAGCAATCAGACAAGAAATCAAATAAAAGGCATCCAAATTGAAAAAAGAAGCAAAACTGTCACTATTTGCACATGACATAATACCACAGATAGAAAACCCTAAGATCCCACCAAAAAACTATTAAAATTAATAAACTGAGTAAAGTTGCAGGATATAAAATTAATATACAGAAATCTGTTGTGTTTCCATACACTAATAATGAAGTAGCAAAAAGAAATTTTTTAAATCCTATTTACAATATCATCAAAAAGAATAAAATACCTAGGAATAAATTTAACCATGGAAGTAAAAGATCTATACTTTGAAAACTGTAAGACACCAATGAAAGAAACTGAAGACAACCCAAATAAATGGAATGATAAAACCATGTTCATGGATTGGGAAAATATTGTTAAAATTTCCATACTACCCAAAGCAATCCACAGATTTAATGCAAGACCTATTAAAATATCAATAATATTTTTCACAGAACTACAACAAATAATCCTAAATCTGTTTGGAACCACAAAAGATTCCAAATAGCCAAAGCAATCTTGAGAAAGAACAAAGCTGGAAGTATCACCATCCCAGATTTCACACTATACTACAAAGCAATAGTAATCAAAACAGTTATGGGGTGCCTGGCTGTCTCAACAGGTGAAGCATGCAACTCTTGATCTCGGGGTTGTGAGTTCAAGCCCCACATTAGGTGTCGAGAATACTTAAAAATAAAATCATTAAAAAAAAAAAAACCCAGTTAATGTACTGGCACAAAAACAGACACAGAGATCAATGGAACAGAATAGAAAGTCCAGAAAAACCCACACTTATATGGTCAATTAATCTATGACAAAAGAGGCAAGAATATACAATAAGGAAAAACAATCTCTTCAATAAACAGTGTTAGAAAAACTAGACAGCTACATGCAAAAGAATGAAACTGGACCACTTTCTTTCACCACATACAAAAATAAACTCAAAATGAATTAAAGTCCTAAATATAAGTCCTGAAACCATAAGACTCCTAGAAGAAAACATAAGCCATAATCTCTTAGACTTCAGCCTTAGTCTCCTCAGGCAAAGGAAACAAAAGCAAAGGTAAACAACGGGGACTACATGACCCTAAATGGCTTTTGCACAGTGAAGGAAACCATCAACAAAATGAAAAAGGAATCTACTGAATAAGTGAAGGTATAAATAAGTCATATATCCAATAAGGGGTTAATATCCAAAATATATAAAGAACTCATAAAACTCAACAGTAAAAAAAAATCTCAAACAATCCAATTAAAAAATGGGAAGAAGACATGAACAGACATTTCTCCAAAGAAGATCTACAGATGGCCAACAGACACATGAAAAGATGCTCAACATCAATCATCATCAGGGAAATACAAATCAAAACCACAATGAGACATTACCTCATACCTGTCAGAATGGCTAAAATAAAAAACACAAGAAACAAGTGTTGGTGAGGATGTAGAAGAAAGGGAATGTTTGTGCACTCTTGGATGGGAATGTAAATTGGGGCAGCCCCTATGGAAAATAATATGAAAGTTCCTCAAAAAATCAGAAACAGGGGGCCCGGGTGGCTCAGTCAGTTAAGCGTCTGCCTTCAGCTCCGGTCATGATCCCAGGGTCCTGGGATCGAGCCCCACGTCAGGCTCTCCACTCAGTGGGGAGCCTGCTTCTCCCTCTGCCTACAGCTCTGCCTGCCTATGTGCTCTCTCTCTGTCAGATAAATAAATAAAATCTTTAAAAAAAAAAATCAAAAACAGAAAACCAGTATGGTTCAGTCATCCTACTGCTGGGTATTTATTAAAAAAAAAAAATTAAAATACTAATTCAAAAAGATATATGCACCCTCCAGGTTTATTGCAGCATTATTTACAATAGCCAAGATATGGAAGCAACTCAAGTGTCCATCGATAGATGAATGGATAATGAAGATGTGGTGTACACACTTACACACACACACAGAATATTACTCAGCTGTAGAAAAGATTCTGCCATTTGCAGCGATATGGATGGACCTAGAGGGCACTGCACTAAGTAAAATAAGTCAGAAAAAAACAAGTATGATTTCACCTCTTTGTGGAATCTAAAAAACAAAACAAATGAGCAAAACAGAAACAGATTCATAAATACAGAGAACAAACTCGTAGTTGTCAGAGGGGAAGAGGATAAAGGGATGATGGGTAAAACAGGTGAAGGGGCTTAAGAGGTACAGACTTCCAGTTATAAAATAAGTCACAGGGATAAGAAGTACTATACAGGGAATACAGTCAATAATATCGTAATAACTTTGTATGGTGACAGATGGTAACTACACTTATCAAGGTAAGCACATCATGACATATATAATTGTCAAACCACTACGTTGTACACCTGAAATCAATATAATCTTGTATGTCTACTATACTTCAATTTAAAAATAAAGAAAAAAAAGAAATGTCAGAATGTTGGAAACTAGTGTCTTGAATAAAGAATGCAGCCAGGTGACAGTCTCCAGAAACACTGCACTATCTGATGAAATGCATCTGAACCCTTTATATGCTTGGCTGAGGATGCAATGGGGCAAAGCTAGCATCTGTGGAATTATGACTGAAAGCCCCCCATGTCAGAATCCCACCCAGGCTGAATGATAAGGCAGCGACATGGGGCCTCAGCAACCATCCTGTCAAACCTACAAACATGCACTGTTGTTGGGAAACCTGGTACTAAACCAGGTTTGGTAGATGACCTGCTTCTAAGTTGGGGTTCCCTCCAAGGGAACAGAGCAGAGCAGCTCTCTCTTGCTGTGATCTAATAATAAATAATACAAAGACAAATGCAGCTGCTTTGACAGGTTTTAAATCTAAACACAGAATAGGTTTTTGTTTATATTTGGAGAATGTAACTCTCCCAGGAAAACCTGAGTTAGGAAATGTGAGGAGAAAGGAAAAAATAAACCCAAAGTTGCCTTAGGAGGTGGGGTTTCAAAAGGAGATAAGGAAATTATTTGAAAGTCCCATCTTGGGGCGCCTGGGTGGCTCAGTTGGTTAAGCGACTGCCTTCGGCTCAGGTCATGATCCTGGAGTCCCGGGATCGAGTCCCGCATCGGGCTCCCTGCTCGGCAGGGAGTCTACTTCTCCCTCTGACCCTCCCCCGTCTCATGTGCTCTCTCTCTCTCTTTCTCTCTCTCAAATAAATAAAAAAATCTTTAAAAAAAAAAAAAAAGTCCCATCTTACTGGCATCTAAAAGAAACAAAGAGGCAAACAAAATGCCCCAGTGGGAACATGCTGATGTCATCTCAAATAATGGCTGAAAAATATGGCTGAGAATGAATTAAGGAAGAGAAAAAAATGCCCTCCAAATAATGAAAAAACAGTATCCCTCATAGACTCTAACCATTGATTTTAAGATTTGCCATTATTGTATGTACCACTAAGACAGAGAACACTAAACTATGACATATAAGTAACTATAAGATACATATTGATTTCAGAAGTGTTAAAATATGAAAAATGTGTATCTTATATTAATGAAAAAAATCAAAGAAATTCCAAATGCTTAAGGAGGAAAAATGGGAAGGAAGGAAGGGGAGAGCAGCGATGAAGAGTACAATAAAAATTTTGAAAATGATAAAAACCATGTAAAGTAAATATTAAATGAAGGAAATATAAAAATAAAATCAAGAATATTAATCATTACACTAATTATTAAAGGATTATTTAATCAAAAAACAGACTACCAAATTACATCAAAAAGTAAAACCTAGGGGTACCTGGGTGGCTGAGTCTGAGTATCCAACTCGATTTCAGCACAGGCCAAGATCTCAGGGTCATGAGACTGAGCCCCACATCAGGCTCCGCACTTAGTGTACAGTCCATTTGTCCCTCTCCCTCCCCCTCTGCTCCTCCCACACACCCCCAGCCCCTTGCCACCGCTTGCACACACATGCACACAATCTCAAATAAATAAAATCTTAAAAAAAAGTAAAACCTAGCTACATGCTATTTATTAGAAACCCTGTAAACAAATGATAAAGAAAAATGTAAATGGGATAACAAGTATACACAAAATACAGAAAAAGCAAGGGTATCAATACTAATAGACAAAGGAGAATTTAAGGTTACAAGCACTATTTGAATAGGATAAAAAAAAAAGGGGCAGTATTACTAATAATTAGTGAAGTTATAAATCCATAATCTTATATGCAGTACACATAGCAGAGAAGTACATAAAGAAAAAATCGGAGGTGCAAAAATAATTTGGTAAAAATTCAATTAAAATTGGAGACTTTGGCTTATCTTTTCTAGAACTGATACATCTAGTACAGAAAAATAAAAGTGATCATATAGGGTGTCTGGGTGGCTCAGTCAGTTAAGTGGTCAGCTCTGGGGAGGGCAACCCCTATTTTTAGTATGCTTTGCTGGAGCCAGAGAAGCAATAAGGATTTTGTCTCCAATTACCAGGTTCCTGTCTTCTGACTGCAGAGCTGCAGGCACAGAGGCTGGTCACCAGTAATTCAACCCCCACCAGCTAAAATTATCTCCACCATATTGAAAGGAGTCATACCTATTTCTTTAAATATTCAAAAACAACCATGTATAGAGAAAATTAAGAGAGCTGCTAGACATGCCCAGGAAAAAACACAGGCTCAGAAAGGACCTGTAAAACCTTAACTTTCACCATATGCTCATCCCTGCACAGACATACTCTATAAAAATAAAACAAAGAGCAAACCCTAGAGAAAAGGGAGAATGTGATTTCCAGAGTTATCACATAAGATTCAATGTCCAGTTTGCAACAAAAAATCACAAGGCATACAAAGAAACAAGAAAGTGTGATCCATTCAAAGGAAAAAAATAAATCAACATAAAAGAACATACACGAGGAAACCTGTGTATCAGACTTACTAGACAAAGACTTTGAAAACAACTGTCTTAAAGATGCTCAAAAAGCTAAAGGAAGATGTGGACAAGCAAGAAAATGATCAATGCACAATATGCATAACAATAAAGATTTAAGTTTTAAAAAGAGCCAAACAGAAATTCTGGAACTGAAAGGTACAATAACTGAAGTGAAAAATTCACTAGAGGGGTTTGAAAACAGATGTGCACAAGCAGGATAAAGATACAGCAAATCTGAAGATAGGACAATTGAAATTACAAAGCTTCAGAAAAATGAACAGAGTCTAAGGAATCTGTGGAATATCATCAACACATTGGGGACCAACACCACTTTCTGCAAAACAGAAGAGAGAGAAAAAGGGAAAGAAATTATGGCTGTAATAAGCAATGCAAGCAATACAGGCTATAGTATTTCTAATAATACTAATGTATTTCTCTTATGATTTCTTTCATAATTTTTTCTCTAGCTTACTTTACTGTAAAAATATAGTATATGACATATATAACATACAAAATATTTGTTTATCACTCCTTATGTTATCAGTAAGGCTTCTAGTTAATAGTAGGCTATCAGTAGTTAAATTTTGGGAACTCAAAAGTAGTAGCTTCTATGCTGAGTTCCTTAGATGTCATTAAGAAAAATGGGCTGCTAATCTTGCCAAAAAGAGGACAGAAAATTGTCACCTCATGGTAACACAAACCATATGACCTTATGATATGGGAAAAATAAGACATCTCATGGAATAATGTAACATAGTTTATGGTTGACCCACAGGTAGGAATCTCCCCCCATCTAAGCAACAAAGCTTTAATGCAAGTGCTCATTCCACACTGGAACCTCAGCAGCCAGAGGCCACTCTCACCATCCCTCCACACTCGATGCCCTCCTTCAACCACAGCTGAAGGCTTCAGGACTTTGCATTCATAGGGCCTGAATGCTCCTCTAGAACCTGGCCCTCTTATGATTAAATCCTGTTTTAGAAGATGGACTGGAAATGAATCATCAGAAACTATGGTTTTACTTAGAAAGACTTCAAAACTCCAAAAAACTTTTAGAACGTAACTCAGTCAGAACTTGGAGACTTCCTTCAATAAGTATGATGAGATTCAACAACCAGGATTCTGCCTTATTTTATAGTTAACCAAGTATTTCTTTTATTTTCCTACCATGTTTCACGAAGGAAGATTATCTTTGTATAACCTACACTACCAAGCACCATACCTATCATCAAGATGTTACCAATGATTCTTTTTAAAATGGCCTGACCAAGATGCCAAGCAATTTGTGAGTATTCAACAATATTAAAACTATTGTTTTTTAATAACAAATAATTACTAATTAGAAAAATAATTATTATAACAGAACAAAGTCCTTAGCCTAAAATTAAATGGCCATGAAAAGATTTATAAAATTTATCAAATATCACATTTTGACAAAATCAAGATTAACAGATGCTGTCTCCCTTCTCTCATTGGCTAGCTCTAATCAGCTGAGGGCTGGACTATTAACTAGATATATTTTAACTCCATGATTATACGTAATTATAACTCAGATGACTATACATATGACCAAGCGTCCATAGACTGTCTTAGAAGGAAAAACCCATCAACTCTGAACACTTGTTCTGGTTACCTGAGGCAAGGGGTTCTGTACTGTTTGTACATAACTGGTTCTTTGGATGAGTAAGAAATTCTTGAAGCTGCTGACTAAGCAACTTTTGGATAAGTAAAATATTCCTATATATAAGGAAAAGTACTATACTGTAGAATGCAACCACTGTACTAAGAATTCAGAAAAATAAATGTAGTCTAGAGTTACTGAAAAGTAACCAAGGACTTCCTGAAAGATTGCAAAGATGATCAGAATCTGGATTAGGGAAGAAAGGAAGAAAACAAAATAGGAACAGGGATTTGTAGAAGAAACATACAAGAGAAAAACAGATTAATATGGGGCCAGATTATAAAGCATTTTAAGGATTATTAATTTGAAACACTGAGGCACAGAAAATATTTTATGTATTATATAAATTAAAAGCCATTGTAACAAAATTAACCTGTTGTTGACAAATATAATGGAATGGCACAATAAATCAGACATGAGGTAGTAAGCATCTTCAACTTGAGTAGTGGTAAAGGAAATAAAGAGGAAACCTAAGACACAGTCCTGAGAACACACTGAGAGAAATTAGGTTTTCTGAGCTTCACTGACTTTAAAATGACAATTCCATCATCACTTACTGCCTTAATCAAAAAGGATTACTATGAGGATAAGTAACTGTCTCTCTATATACCAACACACATTCCCTCTAAATTAAAAATCATCATACAACCTTGAGGCATACATTACTTTTAAAAAGGGGACAAAGAATTGGTAAGAGTCAGAAATGACTACCAAGTTTCAAGTGTAGGAGTAATGGGTTGCTATTAACAAACAGAAAACAATGAATGGAAAACAAACATGCTTGAGCAAGGTTAAAGATCAACAGTTTGCTTTTTTATTTAATGTTCTGTTACCAAGCTGAAGAACTTTTCAAATGAATGATCTAAATGCAAGTCAAAACTATTTAAATTTAAGAAAACGTATTAATTATGTATTTAATATAATCTTAGTAATCTTAAAGATATGTACCAACACACACATAAAACATTATCAGTAGAGAAACTTTTTAATATTTTTTCTATATTTTCCAGAAATCAGCAGTTGTTACTATGAAAAAAAAACTGATATCATTCAAAAGGCTTTTTATCCTTTTCATAGAAAATTTGAAGAAAATGCATATAAACTTACTCTGCCATGATGTGGGACAATACCCTTCAAACTGTCTGCCCTTTTTTTCTCTTGTTCAATTCTCTGAGTACTAGAAGAACATGATAATACACCATCTATATGCCTTCTACTATCTCCAGTATCTACAAAATTACCTGAAATACAAGAAAAAAAATTAATAGAGCAATGTCAAAGTCTCAGTAATCTAATAACTGCTTCTTTTTTTTTTTTAAGATTTTTCATTTATTTTATTTATTTGAAAGAGAGAGACAGAGATAGTGAGAGAGAGCACAGGCAGGGAGAAGAGAGAGATGCAGGCTCCCCGCTGAGCAGGGAGCCTGATGTGGGACTTGATCCCAGGACCTTGGGATCATGACCTGAGCCAAAGGCAGATGCTAAACCGAATGAGCCACCCAGGCACCCCATAACTGCTTCTTGCTATTCAAATTAGTTTATGTAAACCTAGTTAATTAACAATCATATGACAAATATAGCAATTTGCATACAAGAAAAAGTAACCATCAGTAAGAGACAACAGGAAATGTGACAAACTGCGACCAAAGAATTCATTTTTAATTCTCAAATGTCTGAATAAAACACACTCATTTGTAATAAGCAATGCAAGCAATACCCACTACAGTATTTCTAATAATATTAATGTATTCTTTTGAAAACATTTAGATTGTTTAAAAATTTGAAGAAATTCAACAGTTAATACAGGTTACATTATACCAAAGAAATGAATCTTTGGAAAAAAGGCAAAGTCAAATAGAATTTAAGAAAAATGGTATTAAGGAGGGCAAGTGTTGTAATGAGCATTGGGTGTTATATGCAACTAATGAATCACTGAACACTACATCAAAAACTAATGATGGGGCGCCTGGGTGGCTCAGTTGGTTGAGCGACTGCCTTCGGCTCAGGTCATGATCCTGGAGTCCCAGGATCGAGTCCCACATCGGGCTCCCTGCTCAGCAGGGAGTCTGCTTCTCCCTCTGACCCTCCCCCCTCTCATGTGCTCTCTCTCTCATTCTGTCTCTCAAATAAATAAATAAAAAATCTTAAAAAAAAAAAAACCTTAAAAAAAAAAAAACTAATGATGTACTGTATGGTAGTTAACATAATAAAAAATAAAATAAAATCTTTAAAAAAAAAAAAAGAACAATGGAGTCATATTTCAGTACTTACTGGTCCCAGGCAGACAAACAACATGGCCTACTTCAGACTCTTTGTGGGTTGTTTCAGAATTTCCTGAAGAGTGTAAGCCATGGGAAATCAGAGAGCTGTTATTTTCTGATTGAGATTTATAGCTATCATTTTCATTCGCCTGTTGAAAAAATATCTTAGCTGTATTTTTTTAAATTAAAACCAAAAAGTTTTAGGGGAAAAACATGAGAAGCAGAGAATGACTTCTTGACAGAAGGATGCCAGGTAATTAATGTAGAAGGAACTGGAAACATCACCATTATAATCACCATAGGAATAATTGTTTCTAGGAGGCCTCAGCAATGATACTAAATCCAGTTTGTGAAAGGTTCTTGGGGAATAGGAAGTTCACATGGCCCCAATGCATCATTCCCCAGATTACTTATTGATAACAAAGGAGAAAAGAAAGGCACCTACACAAGGAGACATCTAGCCAACAACACATTAACCAAGATTATCAAACACAACATCACCAATAGTGGGACCAACAGACTTCTACATCTCCTGATGTGATACAAGGAGAAGCACATATCATCCTTATGTTTAATCTTAACTTGTTCATGATATACATGCTTACTTTGAATTCTTGCCAAAATCTTTGAGCAGGAGGGGAAAAAAGCAATCAGATATAACCAGCTTATGGGTCATTTTACATAAAAAACTTTAATGACACGGAAGAACTACTCCAAAGTGAAATACTAAAGAGATAGTACAATCAGAAGCAACTGTAATCCTTGATTAAATCCTAGATCAAAAAAAATAAAAGTGAAGGACATTTTGGAGACAACTGGATAAATGTGAATATGGACTGTATATTCATTTACATTACTGTATCAAAGTTAGATAACAGAAGTGAGATTATGCAGGAAAATATCTTTATTTGCAGGAAAAAAATGTCAAAGTATTAGGGTGACATGTCAAAATATCTGCAAATTCCTCTTAAATGATACAGGAAAAAAGTATTCATGGAGGAACAAAGAAAACATAAAGATGGCCAAATGTTAACAATTGGTTAATTTGGATGAGGGGCATACACATGTTCATTGTGATATTCTTCAATTTTTCTGCAGAGGAAGGAAAAGTAAGAAGCAGCAAGAAAGGACGGACAAGGTATTTCTCATGACTTTCTATCTGGAAAAACAGAGACCAAAAAAAACCAAAAGCTTCTGTTTTATGGTAATATCTAATGAGACCAGTAATAGTTTTCTAAAGTCAAATTTCTGAAAAACTGTAAGATTGGAACATACCTGACATGGATCACTTGTAGGTAATTTAAAATCTTTTTCTGGATGTTCCTGTTCTAGGTCTTCATATATCATTCCTGGAATAGCCAGTTGCTCAAAGTAAGCCTCCAAATGTTCATCATAAAACTCTTCATCATCAATATCATCATCTATTGGTAAAATGGTAAAAAAAGAAAAAGGAAACGTTTTAAAGTACTGACTGAACTATAATATTTAATCAAAAGGGTTGATAAAGACTTCTGAGGAAGAAGGCAGAGTAGGAGGTCCCTAAACTCACCTCGTTATATGGATACAACTAGATAACACCCACATAAGTGTGAATAACCCAGAAAAGGATCCAAAGACTGGCAGAGCAAACACTCCACAGCTAAATGTAGAGAAGAGGCCACATCAAAGAGGATAGGAAGGGCAGAAACATAGTCAGGAGCTAAATGAACCCATGGGATCAAAAGGGAGGGATTCCAAGGGTGCAGAGAGGGGAGAGAAACAGACCCTCACACCAGGCAGCCTAGGCATGGGGAAGACAAATCCCCAAGACATTTGGCTTTGAAAAACACAGGGGTCAAATTTCACAAGTTCTTTCAATCACTGGGGCATACCACCTGGAGCTTTAAAAATCAGTGGGCTTGGCTCTGGCAGAGCCAAGAGGGCAAAAGGAAACAGGGTCCCTGCCTTTAAAAAGCACAACAAACAACCCTGCAGGGATACAACACAGAAGCAACAGTCTGAAAACCACCTAGGGTATGCAGGAGATTTGTTGACTAATTTTGGTGTATATGCTGGAGGAGCAGGGATCTTTGGGAGACTTCAGGAAAAAGGAGCTGGTAGGCACTATTTCCCTTCCCTACTCCCCAGTCTAGATACACAAACACCTGTGGGGACCAGTGTGGCTAAGACACTCACTAGGTAACTTGCTAACAGTGCAACCTGCCCCACGTTCTCCTGCAGCTACACCCCTTCCAATATGCTCTTGGCCAGAGGACATCCAAAGTAGTGCCACAAGCCTGGCAGTGTGCAAGCAGCCCTGACAACGGTCAGCACCACTCCAAAGTGACTTCTGCCCCAGGGAGAAAGATAACCACATACATATCAAGACTGTGGTCCCAGGAGTAGGCTGAAGACAGACAGCTAATCTGACTGCAGGCCCCACCCACCAATGAAAGCTTCCCAGGGGACAACACAGAGAAAGCGCCTTGCAGTTTGGTGCTACCACAGCTCTGGAAACACCTGGTCTGACTCAGCTCAAGCCCAAGGCAGCCCCAGACTGGCCCATTACAACACAGGGACCAAACCCTGCCCATAACAGACAAAAGAAACTGCAGATGACTGCACTGAAGGCAAAAGTGGCTCAGCCACAACAGCAGGGCACACGCAACACACACAGGAGACACCCCTTAAGCACCAGGTTCTGGTAAACAGGGGAAACTGCACTGGGGGGCACTACAGCACCTCTTCATAAGGCAGCTACTTTCAAGAGCAGGAGATGTAGCTGACTGTCGAACCACACAGAATCAGACACAGAGAGTTAGACAAAATAAAGACAGAGGAATATGTCCCAGATGAAAGAACAGGACAAAAATCAAAGCAACAGACCTAAGATAAGTAATATTCCTATAGAGAATTTAAAGTAATGGTCATAAAGATATGCACTGACTAGAGAAAAGAGTAGAGGACATCAGTGAAACCCTTAAAAAGGAAATAGAAAACATAAAAAAGAACCAAAGTTGAACAATTTCATAACTAAAATTAAAAATACATGGAATAGATGAACTAAATAGACTAGATAAAGCACAGGAATGGATTAGCAACCTGGAAGACAAAATAATGGAAAACAATAAAGCCGAACATAAGAGAGAAAAAAATAATAAAGTGAAAATAGACTTAGAGAACTCAGTGACACCATCAAATGTAGTAATATTCACATTATAGGGATCCCAGAAGGAGAAAAGAGAGAAAAGGGGGCAGAAAATTTATTTGAAGACACAACAGCTGAAAACATCCTGAATCTGGAGAAGGAAACAGAAATCCAGATCCAGAAGGCACAGAGCCCCCAACAAAATCAACCCAAGGAGGTCCACACCAAGACACATAGCAATTAAAATGGCAAAAAATAGAGATAAAGAGAGAATTCTAAAAGCAGCAAGAGAGCTGGGGCGCCTGGGTGGCTCAGTCAGTTAAGTATCGAACTCTTGATCTCAGCTCAGGTCTTGATCTCAGGGTTGTGAATTTAAGCCCCATGTTGGGCTCCATGCCTTAAATAGATAAAAATAAAAATAAATAAAAGCAGCAAGAGAAAAGAAAACAGCTACATGCAAGGGAATCCCCATAAAGTTATCAGCGGATTTTTCAGCAGAATTCTGCAGGACAGAGGGACTGGCATGATATATTCAATTGGCTGAAATGAAAAAACATGCAGCCAAGAATACTCTATCCAGCAAGGCTATCATTCAGAATAAAGAGAAAGATAAAGAGTTTTGCAGACAAACAAAACTTAAAGGACTTCAAGACCATTAAACCAGCCCTACAAGAAATGTTAAAAGGCAATTCTTTAACTAGAAAGACGATAAGTAGGAGTACGAAAGGTAGGAAGCACAAAAGCAGTAAAAGTAAGTATATGTATAAGAATAAATCAAGGGATTCACAAAATAAAAGGATGTAAAGCATGACACATAGCTAAAACATACACATATACCTAAAACATGGAGGGGAGAGAAGTAAAGAATGGGTTGAAACTTAAGTGACCATCAAATTAATAGACTGCTATATGCAGAAGATGTTATATACAAACCTAATGATCACCACAAATCAAAAATCAGTAATAGATAAGGAAATAATAAAGAGAAAGGAATCCAAGTACATCACTAAAGAATGCCACCAAACCCTGAGGGAAGAGCAAGAGAAGAAAGAAACAGAGAACTACATAAACAGACATAAAACAAGTAACAAAATGGCAGTACATACATACTTATCAATAATTACTTTGAATGTAAATGGACTAAACACTCCGATCAAAAGATACATGGTGACTGAGTGGATGAAAAAGCAAGACCCATCTATAAGCTGACTATAAGAGACTCATTTCAGACCTAAAGAACCATGCAGATTGAAACTGAAGGAAAGAAGCATGTATCATGCAAAAGGAAGTGAAAAGAAAGTCAGGGTAGCAATATTTATATCGGGCAAAATAGACTATAAAACAAAGGTAACAAGAAACAAAGAAGGACACTATATAAACATAAAGGGGACAATCCAACAAGATATAACAATTATAAATATATATGCACCCACCATGGGAGCACCCAAATACATTAAGCAACTGATAACAAATATGCAAAATGTAAGCAACAGTAACACAGTAACAATATAGGGCTTTAACACCCCACTTACAGCAATGGAGAGATCATCCAAACAGAATATCAACAAAGAAACAGTGACTTTGAATGACACACTGGACCAGATGGATCTAATAGATACATTCAGAGCATTCCATCCTAAAACAGAATACTCGCAAGTGCACAAGAAATATTCTCCAGAATAGATTACAAAGTAGACCACAAAACAAGTCTCACCAAATTCAAAAAGACTGAAGTCACACCATGCATCTTTTCTTAGCACAACACTATGAAACCAGAAATCAAACACAAGAAACTATCTGGAAAGAACACAATTACATGGACGTTAATAACATGATACTAAGCAATAAATGGGTCAACAAGAAATCAAAGAGGAAATCAAACAATACATGAACAAATGAAAATGAAAATACAACAGTCCAAAATCTTTGGGATGCAGCAAAAGCTGTTCTAAGAGGAAAGTTTGTGACAATACAGACCTATCTCAAGAAGCCAAGAAAAATCTCAAACAATCTAACCTTACAAATAAAGGAGCTAGAAAAAAAACAAACAAAACCCAACAACAGTAGAAGGAAGGAAATAATAAAGATTAGAGTAGAAATAAATGAAACAGAAACTAAGAAACAACAGAACAGATCAATAAAACCAGAAGCTGTTTCTTTGAAAAGATAACAAAATCGATAGATTTTTAGCAGTACTCATTTAAAAGAGAGAGAACTCAAACAAAATCAGGAATGAAAGAAGATAATTAACAACTGACACCAAAGAAATACAAAGGATCTTAAGAGAGTATTATGAAAAATTGTATGATAACAAATCGGGACAACCTAGAAGAAATGGATAAATTCATAGAAACATGTAACATCCCAAAAGTGAATCAGGGAAAAATAGGAAAACTGAACACACTGATTATAAGCAAAGAAATTTATTTTACTTTTTTTTTAAGATTTTATTTATTTATTTGAGAGAGAGAGAGAGAGGAGGGGCAGAGGAAGAGGGAGAAGCAGACTCCTCACCGAGCAAGGAGCCTGACGCGGGACTCGATCCCAGGACCCCAGGATCATGACCCAAGCTGAAGGCAGACGCCCAACTGACTGAGCCACACAGGTGTCCCACCATCAAAGAAATTTAATCAGTAATCAAAAACATGCAACCAAAGTCTAGGACCAGATGACTTCACAGGTGAATTCTACAAAACATTTAAAGGAAAGTTAGTATCTATTCTTCTCAAACTCTTCCAAAAACTAAAAGAGGAAAGAAAGCTTCCAAATTCATTCTATCATTACCCTGATACCAAAATCAGGTAAAAACACTATTAAAAAAAGAACTACAGGCCAGTATCTCTGTTGAACAGAGATGCAAAAATCCTCAACAAAATATTAGTAAACCGAATCCAACAATACATTAAAAAAAATAACTCATCACAAGTGAGGTTTATTCCTGTGATGCAAGGGTGGGTTGATATTCGCAAGTCAATCAACATGATACATCATATTAACCAGAGAAAGGATAAAAACCATATGAACATTCCAACAGATGCAGAAAAAGCCATCTGACAAACTACAGCATCCATTCATGATAAAAACCCTCCACAAAGTAGGTTTGGAGGGAACATACCTTAACATAATAAAGGCCATATATGAAAAGCCCACAGCAAACATCACACTCAATGGGGGAAAACTGATGAAAGCTTTTCCCCTAAGGTCAGGAACAAGATAAAATGTCCACGCTCACCACTTTTATTTAACACAGTACTAACAGTTCTAGCCACCACAATCAGACAACAAAAAGAAATAAAAGGACCCCAAATTGGTAAGGAAGAAGTAAAACTTTCACTATTTGCAGATGACATGATACCATATATAGACTACCCTAAAAACTCTACCAAAAAACTACTAGAACTGATAAATAAATTCAGTAAGGCTACAGGATACAAAATCGATTTCTATACGTTAATAATGAATAGCATAAAGAGAAATTAAAAATCCCATTTACAATTGCAGCAAAAGTAATAATGTACCTGGGAATAAACTTAGCTAAGGAGGTGAACAACCTGTACTTTGAAAACTCTAAAACACTGATGAAAGAAATTGAAGACAACACAAACAAATGAAAAGATATCCATGCTCATGGACTGGAAGAACAGATATTGTTAAAATGTGCATATAACATTAAACAATCTATAGACTTAATGCAATCCCTATCAAAATACCAACAGTATTTTTCACAGCGCTAGAACAAACTATCCTAAAGTTTGTAAGGAACCACAAAAATCCCCCAATAGCCAAAGCAATCTTGAAAAAGATAACAAAACCAGAGGTACCACAACCCCAGATTTCAAGATACAAAACAAAGCTGTAGTAATCAAAACAATATGGTACTGGCACAAAAATAAACGCTAAGATCAAGAGAACAGAACAGAAAGCCCAGAAACAAACTCACAGTTATATGGTCAATTAATCTTCAACAAACAAGGCAAGAATATTCAATGGGAAAAGAGCCATGGTGTTAGGAAAATTGGACAGCAACATGCAAAAGAATGACACTGAACCACTTTCTTAGACCAAACACAAAAATAAACTCAAAATGGATTTAAGACCTAAATGTGAGACCTGAAACCATACAACTCCTAGAAAACAGCACAGGCAGTAATTTCTCTGAAACTAGCCAAAACATTTTTGTAGCAACGTCTCCTGAGGCAAAGGAAATAAAAACAAAAATAAACTATTGGGACTACATCAGAATAAAAAGCTTCTGAACAGCAAAGGAAACAATCAACAAAATATATGAAGGACTAATATAACAACAAAAAACCAAATAATCCAATTTTTAAAAATGGGCAAAAGACATGCACATACATTTCTGCAAAGACAACATACAGATGGACAACAGACACATGAAAAGAAGCTCAACATCAGTCATTATCAGGTTGCATTTAATCAAAACCACTATTAGATATCACCTCATACCTGCCAGAATGGCTAAAATCAAAACCATGAGAAAACAACAAGAGTTGGCAAGGATATGGAAAGAAAAGAACCCTCCTGCACTGTTGGTGGGAATGTAAACTAGCACAGCCACTGTGGAAAACAGTATGGAGGTTCCTCAAAAAATTAAGAATACAACTATCGGGGCGCCTGGGTGGCTCAGTCGTTAAGCGTCTGCCTTCGGCTCAGGTCATGATTCCAGGTCCTGGGATCGAGCCCCACATCGGGCTCCCTGCTCCGCGGGAAGCCTGCTTCTCCCTCTCCCACTCCCCCTGCTTGTGTTCCCTCTCTCGCTGTGTCTCTCTCTGTCAAATAAATAAATAAAATCTTTAAAAAAAAAAAAAAGAATACAACTATCATCCAATCCAGTAATTGCACTATTGGGTATTTATCTAAAAAATACAAACAGAGAATACAAGATGGCAGAGGAGTAGGAGACCTCAGCTTTGTCTGGTTCCAGGAATTCAGCTGGACAGCTATCAAATCATTCTGAACACCTGTGAATGAACTCAACTGGAGATCTAAGAAAAGAACTGCTTCAATTCTATAAATAGAAAAGTGACCACTTTCTACAAACTACCAAACTACCAAAACTGAACCAGGAAGAAACAGAAAACCTGAACAGACCCAGCAAGGAAGTTGAAGCAGTAATCAAAAATCTCCCAACAAACAAGAGCTCAAGGCCAGATGGCTTCCCAGAGGAATTCTACCAAACATTTAAAGAAGAATTAATACTTATTCTTCTGAAGCTGTTTCAAAAAACAGAAATGGAAGGATAACTTCCAAACTCATTTTATGAGGCCAGCATTACCTTGATCCCAAACCCAGACAAAGACCCTACTAAAAAGGAGAATTACAGACCAATATCCCTGATGAACATGGATGCAAAAATTCTCACCAAGATACTGGCCAATAGGATCCAACAGTACATCAAGAGGATTATTCACCACGACCAAGTGGGATTTATTCCTGGGCTGCAAAGGTGGTTCAACATCTGCAAATCATTCACTGTGATACATCACATTAATAAAACAAAGAACAAGAAAAAACCATAAAAAATTAGGCAATGAAGATCTAGCTGTTTTATGTGTATCAATAACTTTAAAGTGAAGATAACAGCCAGTTGAACTCTGCAACTCTGTTATCCTCCCAGATGCAGAAAAAAGCATTTTACAAAGTACGGCATCCTTTCTTGATTAAAACTCTTTACAGTGTAGGGATAGAGGAACATACCTCAATATCATAAACACCATATATAAAAAGCCCACAGTGAATATCATTCTGGAGGTCTGGAACATGGCAAGGATGTCCTCTATCATCACTGCTGTTCAACATAGTACTAGAAGGCCTAGCTTCGGCAATCAGACAACAAAAAGAAATAAAAGGCATCCGAATCAGCAAAGAAGAAGTCAAACTCTCACTCTTTGCAGATGGTATGATACTTTATGTGGAAAACCCAAAAGACTCCACCCCAAAACTGCTAGAACTCATACAGGAATTCAGGAAAGTGGCAGGATATAAAATCAATGCACAGAAATCAGTTGCACATTTATACATTAACAATGAGACAGAAGAAACAGAAACTGCACCCAAAACCATAAGATACCTAGAAATAATCCTAACCAAAGAGGCAAAGAACCTGTACTCAGAAAACTATAGAATACTCATGAAAGAAATTGAGGAAGACACAAAGAAATGGAAAAACGTTCCATGCTCATGGATTGGAAGAACAAAGACTGTTAATGTCTATGCTACCTTGAGCAATCTACACATTTAATGCAATCCCTCTCAATATACCATCAACTTTTTTCACAGAAATGGAACAAATAATCCTAAAATTTGTATGGAGCCAGAAAAGACCCCGAATAGCCAAAGGAATGTTGAAAGAGAGAACCAAAGCTGGTAGCATCACAATTCCAGACTTCAAGCTCTATTACAAAGCTGTGATCATCAAGACAGTATGTACTGGCACAAAAACAGACACAAAGAACAATGGAACAGAACAGAGAACTCAGAAATGGACCCTCAAAACTCTATGGTCAACTAATCTTCGACAAAGCAGGAAAGAATATCCAATGGAAAAAAGACAGTCTCTTCAACAAATAGTGTTGGGAAAATTGGACAGCCACATGCAGAAGAATGAAAGTGGACCAATTCCTTTCACCATATACAAAAATAGACTCAAAATGGATGAAAGACCTAAACGTGAGATAGGCATCCATCAAAAACCCAGAGGAGAACACAGGCAGCAACCTCTGTGACCTAAGCCACAGCAACTGCTTGCTAGACGCATCTCCAAAGGC
Organism: Neomonachus schauinslandi; assembly: GCF_002201575.2. NCBI lineage: Eukaryota > Metazoa > Chordata > Mammalia > Carnivora > Phocidae > Neomonachus > Neomonachus schauinslandi. The sequence continues at coordinate 61,621,044 of NC_058416.1, forward strand.
AAGGGAAACAAAGGCAAAATGAACTATTGGGACTTCATCAAGATAAAAAGTTTTTGCACAGCAAAGGACACAGTTGACAAAACCAAGACAACCGACAGAATGGGAGAAGATACTTGCAAATGACATATCAGATAGAGGGCTAATATCCAAAATCTATAAAGAACTTATCAAACTCAACACCCAAAGAACAAATAATACAATCAAGAAGTGGGCAGAAAACATGAACAGACATTTCTCCAAAGAAGACATTCAAATGGCCAACAGGCACATGAAAAAATGCTCCACATCACCTGGCATCAAGGAAATACAACTAAAATCACAATGAGATACCACCTCACAGCAGTCAGACGGTTAAAATTAATAAGTCAGGAAACGACAGATGTTGGCGGGGATGCGGAGAAAGGGGAACTTTACACTGTTGGTGGGAATGCAAGCTGGTACAGCCACTCTGCAAAACAGTATGGAGGTTCCTCAAAAAGTTGAAAATAGCTACTCTACGACCCAGCAATTGCACTACTAGTGATCACAAATGTAGTGATCCGAAGGGGCACCTGCACCCCAATGTTTATGGCATGTCCACAATAGCCAAACTATGGAAAGAGCCCAGATGTCCATCAACAGATGAATGGATAAAGAAGATGTGGTATATATACACAATGGAATATTACTCAGCCATCAAAAAAAAAAGAAATATTGCCATTTGCAATGACATGGATGGAACCAGAGGGTACTATGCTGAGTTGAAATAAGTCAGTCAGAGAAGGACAATTATCATATGATCTCACTCATATATGGAATTTAAGAATCAAAACAGAGGAGCCTAGTGGAATGGAGGGAAAAATAAAACAAGATGAAATCAGAGAGGGAGACAAACCATAAGAGACTTAATCATAGGAAACAAACTGAGGGCTGCTGGGGGGGGGTGGGGAAGGGGTAACTGGGTGATGGACATTAAGGATGGCATGTGATGTAATGAGCACCAGGTATTATATAAGACTGATGAATCACTGAACTCTACCTCTGAAACTAATTAAACACTACATGTTAATTAACTGAATTTAAACTTAAAAGATTTTAGAAATTTTAGGGGTGCCTGGGTGGCTCAGTCGTTAAGCGTCTGCCTTCGGCTCAGGTCATGATCCCAGGGTCCTGGGATCAAGCCCCGTGTCGGGCTCCCTGCTCAGCGGGAAGCCTGCTTCTCCTTCTCCCAGTCCCCCTGCTTGTGTTCCCTCTCTCGCTGTGTCTCTCTCTGTCAAATAAATAAAAATAAAAATCTTGAAAAAAAAAGTTTTAGAAATTTTAAAAAATAAGGGAAAATAAATAAAATTTAATTAACCCAATCCAAAAAAAAAAAAAACCAGAAAACACTAATTCAAAGTCTACATGCACCTCTACGTTTACTGCCTCATTATTTAGAATAGCCTAACTATGGAGGCAGCCCAAGTGTCAACAGGTGAATGGATAAATAAGATGTGGTACACACACAAACACACACACAGGGGAATATTAGTCAGCCATAAAAGAGAATAAAATCTTGGAGCACCTGGGTGGCTCAGTTGGTTAAGGATCTGCCTTCAGCTCAAGTCATGATCTCGGGCTCCCTGCTCAGCGGGAGTCTGCCTCTACGTCTGCACCGACCCCCCTCCCCCTCCGCTTGTCCTCTCTCTCTTTCTCTCTCAAATAAATAAATAATAAAAACCTTTAAAAAAAATTAAAAAAAAAAAAATCTTGCCATTTGCAACATGGATGGAGCTAGAAAGTATTATGCTAAGCAAAATAAGTCAGAGAAAAACAAATACCATATAATTTCACTCATGTGGATTTTAGGAAATAAACAAGCAAAGGGGAGGCAGAGAGAGAGAGAGAGATAAACCTAGAAACCGACTTTTAACTAGAGTACAAACTGATGGTTACTTGAGGGGAAGCTGGTGGGGAACCGGTGAAATATGTGAACCAGAGTACACTTAACATGATAAACACTAAGTAATGTACAAAACTGATACATTACTATATTGTACACCTGAAACTAATATAACACTGTATGTTAAGTATACTGTAATTAAAATTTTTTAAAAAGGTTGATAAAAACACATGGGTCGGGGCGCCTGGGTGGCTCAGTTGGTTGGGCAACTGCCTTCCGCTCAGGTCATGACCCTGGAGTCCCGGGATTGAGTCCCACATTGGGCTCCCTGCTCAGCAGGGAGTCTGCTTCTCCCTCTGACCCTCCTCCCTCTCATGCTCTCTCTCTCTCATTCTCTCTCGCAAATAAATAAAATCTTTTAAAAAAAAACAAAAAACAACAAAACACATGGGTCAATAGTCCATGTGATTTTGTTTTAACATCTGTACTGAAAATACTATTTATAATTTCAACTATAAATCATTGTGAACCTTCTAATACAAACTATTTAATCTTCCTTGAGAGAATAGCACAGAAAAAAATTCTGGCATATAGCAAAAGTTGGAATAAATGTGGCATCAAAGATCAGTGGGAAAAAGGCCACCCAGGCGCCACAATTATTCAGAAAATGGTGTGCTGGGACTCCTGCGTGGCTCAGTCAGTTAAGTGTCTGCCTTCGGCTCAGGTCATGATCCCAGGGTCCTGGGATCAAGTCCCATGTCAGGTTCCCTGCTCAGTTGGGAGCCTGCTTCTCCCTCTGCCTGCCACTTCCCCTGCTTGTGCACACGCTCTTTCTCTGACAAAAAAATAAAAATCTTTTTGAAAAGACAGAAAATGATGTGCCAAAGGGAAACTATCAAAAAGGGACAGATAAGCCTGTCACAGGAGAAGTAAAAACAAATTCTAGGTGAACTAATGATTAAGCATAAAGTGAAACTTCAAACAATATCTGATCTTGAGAAAGATGCAACTAAGGAAAACAATATATAGCAAAGTTGAATACCAATAGATAGGAATAAAAATTATTCAACTTTCATCAAACCAAAAAACTGTAAATAAGCAAAACACTACCAGTGGTTTTTAATGTTCTAACACACAGCCCAGCAAGGCCAGAGTAAAACTAGAACTCTCAATCACTAGTAATGATATTATAACTTGTCACTGCCTTTTCAAGAGAATAATTTTGCAATCAGCATTAAGAGCCTTAAAAAACCTAGCCTACTAAAACAAAGGTCTGTATGAATTCAGTCAGATTCCTTATTCACAATTCTATAATCCAAAAATATCTAAACACTGGCAGCAAAACCTATCATGAATTTATAATTATTTATCCCACTCAGCTCATCAGCCTGGCCTTCAAAGCTGTAATTAATGTGGTCCCTTCCTATTTGCCTGAGTTTATTTCCCAAAATAGCCTCCTACAGGTGCTGTACACGTGCCACACAAAACCGCAAGTTTAACTATTCTCCAACATGGTCTAAAATGCCCCCACCATAGCGCCTTTACAGAAGCTGTCCCGCTTCCTGAAATATACTTCTCTTCCCAAATCTATGTTAAGGCCTATCATGGGTCTTTTCATGAAAAAGGAAAAACTGCATCCCCTTTTAAGAAAGCTTCACAGATACTTTCCTCAATCAGAACTAATTTGTCACCCTCCTATGAATCCTGCACAATTTGTACCGTTGAGGTATACTTAAGGTAGTCAGAGGGTTAGCTGTGCATCTCTTCTCTCACTTGGCAGAACTTTCAGAGAGCAGAGACTAAATATTTCATTGTTCCCCCAATTTCTTAACATAGTGCTTTATATTCTGTATCCTAATGATAATAAACTGAGGGATGAGCATAATCATATCAGGATTCATAATAAATAAGTTTTTAAAAATTCAATCACTCAACACAAGTGCCTTGTGAGTGCTGGTAGGGAGGAGGTAAAGGAGAAGACAAACAAAAAGCTGGCATAGTAACTACTGAAACAAAGAAGTAGAAAGACGTGGAGACTAGGAAAACCCAAGTCACTTTACAGTACCAGAAGAATCCTCCAAGCTTGTCAGTGATGTAAGTTTCTCATTTTCTAATAAACTAGTGTGGCTTAAGTCATTGTGTGGATTCTTGTCTTCAAAATGTTTTCCAGCAAGAGGAACAATCATCTGTAAGAAATAAAATGCCAAGTAACAAAAGCAAACTCACTACTTTGAAGACCACACTACAAGGTTGCAAAAAGGACCACCAATGTGCTCAGTATTTGTAATTCACAATTTAAGCAATGAAGGTCTAGCTGTTTTATGTGTATCAATAACTTTCTTCCTGCCCCCATTCCACTTTCCTTCCCTGACCCACCCACTGAGACATTGTTAAAATTTAACATCTCAAATTGAATGCACAAGCTCAGAAGACCTAGTAACACAGTTAGTACACTAATACCCAAATGAATTTGAACAATACAAGACTTGGGGTAGGAAGTGAAGATAACAGCCAAGTTGGACTCTGCAATCTACATTGAAATCGCTGGTTTTTCTGCTTCTCAACCCAGGGACAACATAATCCTAACGGCACACAGCAGTTTGTTAAGGGCATTCAAGGCCCAGAATAAAAGGTAACATTGCCTTCTACATGTCAACTTTATTTCAAAATCTTACTAAATATATATCAGACAATACCATCTTTAAAATTAGATTGCAAAATACACAATTTTTAAGATAAAAACAAGGGCTCTCCATACAACTGCATACTTGTAGAGAACTGTGCTGAATTATGCTCATAAAGATCTAAAGATGTGGAAACGAAAAAAACAAATGAACAAACAAAAAAACAGAAATAGACTCAAACACATCTGAGAAAAAAGTGGTGGTTCCTGGAGGGGAGAGAGTGGAACGATGGGTGAAATAGATGGATGAGAGGTACAAAATCCCAGTAAAAAAATAAATAAGTCACAGGGATGAAAAGTACTACATAGAGAATACAGTCAATAATATTGTAATAACTTTGCATGGTGACAGAGGGTAACTACACTTCTGGTGGAGAGCATTTATAATGTATACAGTAGTTGGGCACCTGGGTGGCTCAGTTGGTTAAGTGACTACCTTCGGCTCAGGTCATGACCCCTGGGTCCTGGGATCGAATCCCACACCGCAGGGAGCCTGCTTCTCTCTTTGCTGCTCCCCCTGCTGTGTGTGCGTGCTCTCTGTCTGACAAATAAATAAAATCTTAAAAAAAAAAAAGTATAAAGTTGTTAATTGCTTTGTTGTATACCTGAAACTAAGAAAACATTGTAATATCAACTATACTTTAATTAAAAATAAGAAAGAGGGGTGCCTGGGTGGCTCAGTCATTAAGTGTCTGCCCTCGGCTCAGGTCATGATCCCAGGGTCCTGGGATCAAGCCCCACATCGGGCTCTCTGCTCAGCAGGAAGCCTACTTTTCCCTCTCCCACTCCCCCTGCTTCTGTTTCCTCTCTTGCTAACTCTCTGTCAAATAAATAAATAAAATCTTTAATAAATAGATTGATAGATAAAAATAAATAAAAATAAATACATAAAAATAAAAATAAGAAAGAGCTGGGATGCCTGGCTGGCTCAGTGAAGCATGCAGCTCTTGATCCCAGGATTGTGAGTTTGAGCCCCATGCTGGGTGTAGAGATTACTTAAAAAATAAAAAATCTTTTAGGGCGCCTGGGTGGCTCAGTTGGTTAAGCGACTGCTTTCGGCTCAGGTCATGATCCCGGAGTCCTGGGATCGAGTCCCGCATCGGGCTCCCTGCTCTGCGGGGAGCCTGCTTCTCCCTCTCCCACTCCCCTGCTTGTGTTCCCTCTCTCGCTGTGTCTCTCTCTGTCAAATAAATAATAAAAAAAAAAATTAAAAAAAAAAAATAAAATAAATAAAAAATAAAAAATAAAAAATCTTTTAAAAAATTAATCAAATAAATTAAAAAGAGCTTATTCTCACCACTCCCCTCACCCCCGGACACACACACACGTGTCAAATGAAGTAGTAGCTCCCTCTGGTCTACATTTTCTAACATATTTCTTTTCCTCTTCCTCTTACTTTGTCATCTCCTTTTTATTAGTATCTCTTGTTTCTATACTTGTTTTGCTGCTCTCCAGTTTTATGGTTCCTCTCTTACTATCAATAATTTCTAATACTTTTTGGAAGTCAATTCTTCAGCCATCCTAAAAAAATAAATTTCCTACCATGAAGAAAAATTATGTCTTTTCTCTTTAGAAACCATGTCTTCTAAATGTTCAAGAAATCATGCTTTCTAACTTAATTTCAATTTGACTACACCTGAACTTCCTTTAAAAAGCATTTCTCAAATTTGAAAGTTGTTAGTAGTTACATACAAGGAGCAAGTGTACAGAGCAGGGGTCGACATTTTCTGTGAAGAGTCAGCCAGCAAAATATTTCAGGTTTTGTCAGCCTTACAGTCTCTGTCACAGCTTCTCAACTCGGCTACTGTAACACAAAGCAGCCCTGAACAAAACAGAAACAAATGGGCATCGCTGTGTTCCAACAAAAATTTACAGAGACAGGCAAATAAGCTATAGACTGCCAACCTGAAATAATTCTTTAGACCTTTTTGTTTATATTTTATAAATACCAAACTCCAGGCCTGAAATCCCTATTAAATGTTTATGTTGGACATGACCTGTTGGTCTGCTAAGCCCCCCTTCTTTGAGGAGCCCATCTCTTTTTACATCATGTGGACCTGGTGGGGCTATCAGCTGCATTCCTCTCTGTACATATATATGTACACTGATGTACATGCATACACACACACACACACAGAAGTGGACCTAAGTTCAGGCTCAACAAACAGTATTTTATTCCAACCTACCCCTTGGCACAGTGAATTACATAGGGGAGAACATATGACCCAAGTGAGCTCATTAGAGTTGTTGTCCTTTTTTTTTTTTTTTAATTTACCCTCAAAGAAAGTTCACGGTCTTCTTTTTTGGTCACGAATGTTAAGAATGTAGGCTTAGGTTGCCTAAAAATGAAGACAGCCTCCTGATCATTCAACCAATGACTGAGTGCCAACTATGTGCCAGGCACTCAAGATACAATAAACAAAACAAAGAGGGACGCCTGGGTGGCTCAGTCAGTTAAGCGTCTGCCTTTGGTTCAGGGTCATGATCCCAGGGTCATGGGATCAAGTCCCGCGTGGGGCTCCCTGCTCAGAGGGGTACCTGCTTCTCCCTCTGCCTGCGGCTCCACCCGCAAGTACTCTCTCTCTCTGACAAATAAATAAATAAATAAAATCTTTAAATAAAATAAATGAAACAAAGAGAAGCCCTTACCCTCCCAGAGCCATCTTTCAAGAGGGAAGCAGCAAGGAGTGAAGTAGAGCAAAGGTGGAGAAGTCCTAATGACACAGGAAGCCCTAGACCAAGATGACTCTCACGTGCTGATTACTTGAAGCAGTAATGTGGATTTCTGCTATTTTTCTAACTAAAATTACTGCTATTTAACACTTACAGATACAAAATAGAAACTTTCACTCTCCTAATAACACTCCAGAAATTGGTGACATATAAAAGATTACCTTGTTCTCCTTATTATTCATCCATGGTTGTAAACAAAAATCAACAGGTGAGTCTGTTTGAGAAAACAAAAATAACTGAGACCAAATTATTTTATCAACTAAAAACCCAATAACCCCTAAAAATTATAAATTAACTAAACTTTTTTCCCTTAAGTAGAATAAAGCACTTTTAAGTGATGGTACAGGAACTTATCACTGGTCAGTTTAATTAAAAAACTGTCAGGGTGGAGAAGTATGAAAAATTATACATATGCCAAAAAAAACCCTGAATATGAATCTAATCAAGCCTTTAAAGCTAACTTTTGCTTTATAGAGGATATAGGGAAGAGAGAAACAAGAAAAATGACAGCATGACTAAGCATACAGACAAATCCAAATCATGGAACACTCTACAGGGTGACAGACTGAGTTTTTTTCAACAGTCACTGACTTAGGACACACAACAAATAATATAACGTAACATAAGGTAACCTTCTTTGGACTCCAATTCAAGCAAACTAACCTGGATAATTAGTAAAATGAATATGGACTAGAGTACTATATGATAATAAAAGAACTGTTAATTCTGTTAGCAGTGTTAACAGACTGTGGTTATTTAAGAAAATATCTGTATTTTTAGAGATGCATACTAAAATATGTAGGAATAAAACGATACTTGAATTTTAAAATATCAGAAAAAAGTAATAAAAAAACAAGAGATAAAGCAAATATGACTAAATCTTATACTAACTGAGATTGTGGGATAAGTATATGAGTTTTTCTTAACGGATATAAAATTTGCATACCATGAAATCACCACCTTCTTAAAGCATTCAAAACAGTGGTTTTTAGTATATTCTCAAGGCTGTACAACCATCAGCACTCTTTAACGCCACAATATTTTCATCAGTCCAGAAACACACACTGTACCCATTAGCAGTCATTCCCTATTCTCCCATTCCCCTGGCCCTGGCAACCACTAATCTATTGTCTCTATGGATTTGCCGATGCGGTCTCTACAGATGTCTGTGGACGAACAGAATCTTAAAACATGTGGCCTACTGTATCTGTTTTTCTTCACTTAGCCTAATGTATTCAAAGTTCATCCATATGATAGTACATATCAATACTTCACTCCATTCTATGGCTCAGTAATACTCCACCATATGGACACACTACATGTTATTTATTTATCCATTCATCAGTTGATGGGAGATTTGTTTCCACTCTATCACTATTGTGATTAATGCTGCTATGAATATTCATGTACAAGGTTTTGTGTAGACGTATGTTTTCATTTCTCTTGGGTATATAACTAGGACTGGAACTGCTGGCTCATATGATAGTGCTATGTTTAATGTTTTGAGGAACTGTCAAACTACTTTCACAGCAACTCCATCATTTTACATACCCACCAGCAATGAATGAGAGTTTTAATTTCTCCATATCCTCACCAACACTTACTATTTTCCAACTTTTTGATTATAGCTATTATAATAGGTGTAAAACCATTATCTCATGGTTTTGATTTGCATTTCCCTGATGATTAAAGATGTTGAACATTGTTTCATGTGTTTACTGGCCATTTTACAACTTCTTTAGACAAATGTCTACTGAAAACCTTTGTCCACTTTACAGTGTTTTTTACTGAATTGGAAGACCTAAAATCTGGATGCCAGTCCCTTACCATATATGATTTGCAAATATTCTCTTCCATCTTTGTGCTGCCTTTTCAGTCTTTATAAGTCTTTTGAGACATGAAAGTTTTCAATTTCAATGAAGTCCAATTTACCAATATTTTCTTTTATTGCTTGTAAGTGTGAGGAGTTAATACCATTCTCACTACTTTCATACATATTTGACACTTTTCATCAAGAGAAATACAAACAGCCACTAAGGTTTTTAACAAAAACATACAAAGTACATTCATTCATCAATCCTATAATATGGGCTAAGTACTGAACCACAATTTGGAATTACATGCTATCTTCACTACATAAGAATACAATACATAGTTTAAAATATTTAGCTTTAATTTCTCTGACAAAAGAGAACATAGAGTACTTAGAAGCAATCTGAAAGCAGAGCCTATAAGTTATTTATTTCTTATAATCTTCCCCTAAATTTGAAAACAACTGTTCAAATGACTCCAAAGCATTCAACTTGGTTTTCTTAGAAACAATAATTTTATATATTTTATTTATATAAATTTATATAAAATTTATATAAAATTTATATATATATAAATTTTTATATATTTATTTCTTTATATATAATTTATTTAAAATATTTATATAAAATATTTATATAAATTTATATAAAATAAATTTAGGAACAAATATGACTGGTGGTAATATCAATCAATTGGGCGGAGGGGGGCGGCGGAGTGCGAAAGGTGTGTCTTAAACACAACGTGTGCTGTGGCCATCTGACAGAATGGTTTCCAAAGGAAAGGAGCTTTCAGCTTAATCAGTGAAGACAATTAAAAGATTAATCAAGAGGAGGGTGGTCCAAGATGGCGGAGGAGTAGGAGACCTAACTTTTGTCTGGTACCAGGAATTCAGCTAGATAGCTATCAAACCATTCTGAACAACTAACAAACTCAACAGGAGATAGAAGAAAAGAATAGCAGCAACTCTATGAACAGAAAAGCGACTGCTTTCTGCAAGGTAGGATATGCGGAGAAGTGAATCTGAGGCATATATGGGAAGATAGACGGGGGCGCGGGGATGGAGGGGGAGCGTTCTGTCAGCCGGCTACCGGCAAGTGATAGAACATAAGGACACAAAATCAGAACTTTTAGAAGTCTGCTCCAGTGAGGGACGTCACTCTGGTGGCTAAGCAGAGGGGGTGGGGGGTGTAACCCTCACTGGAATAGTGTGGTCTCAGGACCCTCAGGGTCACTGAAAGCCTGGGGGTGCCTGAGTGTGGCAGAGCTCCCAGGTATCAGAGCAGGGAAGCCGGCTGCAAAGAGAGAGCCCAGGGGTGGGCTCTCAGCTTGGGGTTGCCATAAACCATGATCCACAGCACAGTAGGGCCCTTGCTCTTTGAGCAGGGACCCAAAAAGCAGCAGATCCGGGGAGACTTCCCTTCCTCCCTTGGGAGGAGCCTCGCGAGAGCGCACTGCAGGAAATCAGCTGGGTTTGGAGACTCCAAACAGGGCCCTGTGCCAGAGATAGAAATGCTCAGTCACAGGCCAGGTAAACATGGAGTGTCTGGAGACCAGGGAGACAGGAGTGACTGACTGCTTTTCTCTGGGGCCTCACTGAGTGGAGCCCCAAGCTCTCGGCTCCTCTGGGGCCAGAGATTGGGAGACTGCCATTTTCATTCTTACCCTCTAAAGCTGTGCTGGAAGCCTTCAGGGAAAAGGGCTACTGAGAGCAAACCGGAGCAGACTGCTTAGCCTGGCCCCTGGCAAAGGCACTGCAATTCCGCCTGGGGCAAAGACATTTGAGAATCAATGCAACAGCCCCTCCCCCAGAAGATCAGCAAGAATATCCTACCAAGACCAAGTTTAGGGATCCATGAGAACTGCAAAACTCCAGCACTAGGGGAATACAGCACAAAGAAGTCATGGCTTTTTTCCCATGATTCCTTAGTCTTTCAACTTTAATTTTTTAAATTTTCTTTATTTTTTTCTTTTTCTTTTTTTTTGAATTTTTCTTCTTTCCTTTTTCAACCAACTTTTAATTTTCATTTTTACAGTCATATTCTATCCTTTCATTGTACTGAACCTTATTGTTGGTATATATATGTAAGATTTTCTTAGTTTCTGCAGTTTTGTCTAAAAGACCAAAATATACCCACAATCTAGTGTATGATTCTGTTCTATTCACCTACCTGATCACATTCATTTTTTAATTTTTCTTCTTTCTTTTTTCAACCAACTTATCTTTTTAAAATCTTTACAAGACCAGTGCTCTAACCCCTGAGCTATGGAGCCCTTTTTAAAATCTTTAATTTTCATTTTTCTACAGTCATATTCCATCCCTTCATTGTATTTAACCTTATTTTTGTGTGTGTGTATATAAGTTTTTCTTACTTTAAAATTCTGGGATGCAGTTTCGTCTAAAAGACCAAAATACACCCAAAATCAAGTGTATGGCTCTGTTCTACCCACGAGCCTGATCATATTTTTTTTTTTCCCTTTTTCCCCCCAGTTTCGGGTCTCTTCTGATTCACTCAGTGTATATTTCTCTGCAGTCATTGTTACTCTTTTAGCAATTTGTTCTCCTGTTCATCTGTTCTTCTCTGGACAAAATGACAAAACAGAAAACCTCACCTCAAAAAAAAGAACAAGAGGCAGTACCAACTGCCAGGGACCTAATCAATATGGACATTAGTAAGATGTCGGAACAAGAGTTCAGAATAACGATTATAAAGATTACTAGCTGGGCTTGAAAAAAGCATAGGAAACACTAGAGAATCCCTTTCTGGAAAAATAAAATCTAACCAAGTGGAAATCAAAAAGGCTGTAAGTGAGGTGCAATCAAAAATGGAGGCTCTAACTGCTAGGATAAATGAGGCAGAAGAGAGAATTTGTGATATGGAAGACAAAATGATGGAGAACAAAGAGGGTGAGAAAAAGAGAGATAAACAACTACTGGATCACGAGGAAAGAATTCAAGAGATAAGTGATACCATAAAGCAAAACAATATTAGAATACCTGGGATCCCAGAAGAAGAAGAATGAGAGAGGCGGAAGGTATACTGGAGCAAATTATAGCAAAGAACTTCCCTAATGTGGGGAAGGAAACAGGCATCAAAATCCAGGAAGCACAGAGAACCCCCCTCAAAAATCAATAAAAATAGGTCAACTCCCCAACATATAATAGTAAAAACTACAAATCTCAGAGACAAAGAGAAAATCCTGAAAGCAGCTTGGAACAAGAGGTCTGTAACGTACAACGGCAGAAACGTTAGACTGGCAGCAGACCTATCCACAGAGACCTGGCAGGCCAGAAAGGACTGACATGATATATTCAGGGTGCTAAATGAGAAAAATATGCAGCCAAGAATACTTTATCCAGCTAGACTGTCACTGAAAATAGAAAGAGTGATAAAAAGCTTCCAGGACAAACAGAAATTAAAAGAATTTGTGATCACCAAACCAGCCCTACAAGAAATACTGAAAGAGGTCCTCTAAGCAAAGAGAGAGCCCAAAAGTAACACAGACCAGAAAGGAATACAGACAATATACAGTAACAGTCACCTTGCAGGCAATATAATAGCACTAAATGCATATCTTTCAATAGTTACCCTGAATGTAAGTGGGCTAAATGCCCCAATCAAAAGATTGTACTAAAAGTCCTAGCCTTGGCAATCAGACAACAAAAAGAAATCAAAGGCATCCAAATGAGCAAAGAAGTCAAACTCTCACTCTTTGCAGATGATATGATACCTTATGTGGAAAACCCAGAAGACTCCACCCCAAAACTGCTAGAACTCATACAGGAATTCAGGAAAGTGGCAGGATATAAAATCAATGCACAGAAATCAGTGCACATCTATACATTAACAGTGAGACAGAAAAAAGAGGAGTCGATCCCATTTACAATTGCACCCAAAACCATAAGATACCTAGAAATAATCCTAACCAAAGAGGCAAAGAACCTGTACTCAGAAAACTATAGAATACTCATGAAAGAAATTGAGGAAGACACAAAGAAATGGAAAAACGTTCCATGCTCATGGATTGGAAGAACAAAGACTGTTAAAATGTCTATGCTACCTTGAGAAATCTACACATTTAATGCAATCCCTCTCAATATACCATCAACTTTTTTCACAGAAATGGAACAAATAATCCTAAAATTTGTATGGAACCGAAAAGAGCCCGAATAGCCAGAGGAATGCTGAAACAGAAAACCAAAGCTGGCGGCATCACAATTCTGGACTTTAAGTTCTATTACAAAGCTGAAATCATCAAGACAGCATGGTACTGGCACAAAAACAGACACATAGATCAATGGAACAGAACAGAGAGTCCAGAAACAGACCCTCAACTCTATGGTCAACTAATCTTCGACAAAGCAGGAAAGAATATCCGATGGAAAAAAGACAGTCTCTTCAACAAATGGTGTTGGGAAAACTGGACAGCCACATGCATAAGAATGAAACTGGACCATTTTCTTTCACCATATACAAAAATAGACTCAAAATGGCTGAAAGACCTAAATGTGAGACAGGAATCCATCAAAATCCATGAGGAGAAGACAGGCAGCAACCTCTTTGACCTCAACCGCAGCAACTTCTTCCTAGACACATGGCCAAAGGCAAGGAAAGCAAGGGCAAAAATGAACTATTGGGACTTCATCAAGATAAAAAGCTTTTGCACAGCAAAGGAAACAGTCAACAAAACCAAAAGACAACAGACAGAATGGGAGAAGATATTTGCAAATGATATATCAGATAAAGGGCTAGTATCCAAAATCTATAAAGAACTTACCAAACTCAACACCCAAAGAACAAATAGGGCAGAAGTCGGGATGCCTGGGTGGCTCAGTCGGTTAAGCGTCTGCCTTTGGCTCAGGTCATGATCCCAGGGTCCTAGGATCAAGTCCCACATCGGGCTCCTTGCTCGGCAGGGAGCCTGCTTCTCCCTCCCCCTCTGCCTGCTGCTCCCCCTGCTTGTGCTCTCTATCTCTGACAAATGGATAAATAAAATCTTTAAAAAATAAAAAATGAAAAGAAATGGGTAGAAGACATGAACAGACATTTCCACAGAGAAGACATCCAAATGGCCCACAGACACATGAAAAAGTGCTCAACATCACTCGGCATAAGGGAAATACAAATCAAAACCACAATGAGATACCATCTCACACCAGTCAGAACGGCTAAAATTAACAAGTCAGGAAATGACAGATGTTGGCGGGGATGCCGAGAAAGGGGAACCCTCCTACACTGTTGGTGGGAATGCAAGCTGCTGCAGCCACTCTGGAAAATAGTATGGAGGTTCCTCAAAAAGTTGAAAATAGAGCTACCCTACGACCCAGAAATTACACTACTGGGTATTTACCCCAAAGATACAAATGTAGTAATCCAAAGGAGCACCTGCACCCCAATGTTTATAGCAGCAATGTCCACAATAGCCAAACTATGGAAAGAGCCCAGCTGTCCCTCAAAAGATGAATCCATAAAGATGTGGTGTGTGTATTCACACACACACACACACACACACACACACACACATATACAATGGAATATTATGCATCCATCAAAAAATCAAATCTTGCCATTTGCAATGACGTGGATGAAACTAGAGGGTATTATGCTAAGCAAAATAAGTCAATCAGAGAAGACAATTATCATATGATCTATTGATTTGTGGAATTTGAGAAACAAGGCAGAGGATCATAGGGGAAGAGAGGAAAAAATGAAAGAAGATGAAACCAGAGAGGGAGACAAATTATAAGAGACTCTTAATCTCAGGACACAAACTGAGGGTTGCTAGAGTGGAGGGGGGTGGGAGGGATGGGGTGGCTGGGTGATGGACATTGGGGAGGGTATGTGTTGTGGTGAGCACTGTGTATTGTGTAAGACTGATGAATCACAGACCTGTGATACATTATATGTTATTAATAAAAAAATAAAGATTAATATGTTATTAATAAGAAAAATAAAAAAGATTAATCAAGAGACCATTTCCTGTAAAAATATTAATAGGTAAATGCCAAACCATAAGTGATTTCAGTTTACCGTATTGTAGCTTAAGATAAATACCAAAGATAGATAAACAAGAAAGGAAACTGAAATATATACATTAGAAAGTAATTTCTGAAAGTTCAGTACCTTGCATTTGTTCCAGTGGTGAAATCCTATCAACAGGATCTTGGCTCTGAAAGGGTTTTGCAGTTTTAGCTTGCTCCTCTTCTGTTCTTGCCATATCACTTTGCAAAGTAGACTCTTCAAGAACAGCAACTGACAAATGCTGACTTTCTATATTCTTTCTCTTAGAGATAGAACTTTTCATGTGGGAACAGAATAATGACTAAATGTTAGTTACCTGGGTAAATCATTAAATATTCATTAATCAGTTATGTATTTAATCTCCCAAAAAGAAAAAAAAAATGGATACAGTGAAAAGAAAAATTTCTAGGACCAGCCAGAAACTGTAATTGGCTCCACTGTAGGTACCCTGGGGACTGCACATCATTTTGGGTCCAGAGATACACAGTCTACCAAAATCAAATACAGTATCATATTGCTATTCTGCCTCTTAAGTGATAAAATGACGGTTTTTTTCTTTTCTAAATAAGTATCTCTGAATCTATCATATGTGGAGAAAAATTCAGCTTTCTAAAAACAAAACAGACTTAAAGGATACTAGTATATTTGCCAAAAAGCTGATTCTCTGAATTATGAAATACTTTGAAAGTTTTACTTTTAGCCCCTGCCACTGGCCTTGTCCCCATCTTTGTAGCTCTGTTGTTTTATATATGTATGACAATGTTTTTCCTTAAAGGCCATTTTCCTCCCAATCTTCTGCAAAAGCTCCTGGGTCTGATGCAACTCACCACAGCCTTCTGCCAGCAAGAGAGGGGTGAACTTTTTAGAAAAAGGCCTCTAAACACAATTAAATTCATCATCTGGCAAACTGATATCTAGGGATAGATTTAAATCTGACCAGGATGGATGAAAAGAAGATAATCCTTCCATATATTCCAAGTGCGTAACTTCTCGAACTGCATGAAAATGACAATAAGGACATCTATAAAAGTGAAGCAATCTGGATGAGAGCCACCAGTCCTAGCCCAAGCTTACCTCAGATTCTAGAATCTGAAAAGCAGACAGGGTATGCAGGAAAAACGAAAGCATGGTCCAGACAAGAACAAAAGGGCCTGGAAGCACAAAACAAATCTGCCAGGAATAAGTGCAGAAATGCTTCCTGACTACAGTAGGAAGGAGGGCAGGAGGGAGTCCAGAGGGAGTCCAAAGGGAGGGGATGACTGAAAGTCTATCAGCTGCCCTCGCTGGGCAGTGCTCCACTCCCGCTCCGCAACCCACGCAAACAAAACAGCAGTGTCAACATGACGCTGCACACCTAGGAAGGCTCTTCTCCAGAGAAGGCATATGAAACGCCTGTGCACAATGAAGTTATGGTGGTGACAGCAGTGTTAAACACCCGGCATGGAACCTGTAAAGTGAAGCTGGCCATGAGTACTGCCCAACTCACATGAAGAGCTAACAGAAATGAGATCTGGATACCCACTAGCCCACACTAGCAACCTAGAAGACAGCCATAAATCAGATGCAGGAGAAGGAACAGCTTGAGAGATAAAAATAAAGATGAACAAAGTAAACAACCCCAGAGACAAGGATAATTTATAGAACTTTGAAAAATCTCCATTAAAATTCTCAGAAAACATTGAAGTAGCTATTATATCCACAAAAAGGAACCATTATAAAAAAATGAAAGACCAGAAAAAAGAGCTCTCAAAATTATGACTGCCAAATGATTTAATAGAAGGGTAGGGAAAAAATTAGGAACTTGATCTAGAACATTGTCTATTTGCACTGAAACAAAAGAAAAACAAAAACAAAAAAGGAAAAGGAAAAAAAAATAGTGGAAATAGATCAACCCAGGCAATCCAAAACATAGTCCCAGAAAGAAAGAAAAACAGAAAATTACTGAAGTAATAGTAATTATCTAGAACTAAAGCACACAAATCTCTGGATTGATGCCAATTAGAATTCAGTTGGGAGTGGGGGGGGAGCACCCACCAAGGACTCGGAGGATTCTAAGAGTTTCCAGAGAGAAAAAAGTTCAGATACAAATGGTCAAGTATCAAAATGACATCAGGCTTCTCACACTATGTAGCAATGCCTTCAAAATTTTGTGAAAGTTATTTTTATCTTTAAATCCTATCCTCAGCTAAAATATTCATTAATTCCGAAGTTAGAATAAGGATATTTTCAAAACATAAATTCCACCCTCCCCCAGGAGCCACAGAAGCCGTCCTCCACATGGGGATAAGAGCATGCCTCTGCAGGCTGTGCACCCACCATCACAAGCAGCCACAGGAAGTCCAGGCTCTCAGACTAACAACCCAGATCTTCAGACTACTCAATGGAGGCAAGGAATAGCCCCAAAGCACTCACCTCTACCCAATGAAAGTCTAGAGTGAGGCCAGTACACTGCATCTAGGACTACACCTTACCAGGTTGTCTGTCTTCCATTAACAGGACTGACAAGACCACTTCCCAGACGTTCTGGCCCACATCAAAGAGTCAAGAGGTTACTTCTGATATTCTCCTCCCCTCCCCCCATGTCTAATGTCTCATTGCCAACATCAGTTCAATGGGACTAACTTCATGATGCCCTTCAATAAGCCCAGGACTCCTTACTCCTGACATCTGAAGATCCACAAGCACATTCCCCCTACCCAGCCCAACAAACCAACCCTGGATCAACAAAATCTTGCTATTTCTGAACCCTTCCTATGAACATCCCTTTTACCTCACCGCTTTAGGGAAAACCTGGATGTCCTGTGAAGATACTGCCTCCCTTAAACACTGGCAAATGAGGACTATCAGTCTCTCCCACAGCCTTGGAATCACTGGGCATGGAGATGGAATGTGTGTCTCCATCAGCATGTCCCCTCAGTACAACTTCCAGATCATCCTCAATAAAGCCTTCTAGCCTGGAGTCACCTATGACCCCTCATGGCATCTTCCTTAGTACCTCAACTCTATAATCCTTTGATGCAACCCAAGCCTCCAAACCACTCATATCACCACATCTCACACTCCCTCACCCTTCTGCTATCCTCTCCTCTTCCTTAACCTAAATCCCATGGCCAAACATAACACACCCTCAACTTCCTTATCCCTCACTACTTTCATCAGACTACAAGCCTAGTTAAACCCAACTCTCCCCTCACATCTTGCTAGCACCCCTACAGCTGAATGTGGTTAGAGAAAACATCACAATCACAGTAAATTCATGACCATGACCCTGGAGTGGGACTCCGGATGCTGTCGGACAATGGCACTATTTCCCTCTCTGTTCACTCTCCCACACTCCCATGACTGTTACATCTCTCTACTGCTCCTCTACCCTGAGTTGATGTCATGCCTCCTACCGCTCTGAGAGACCCTAAGCACGGAAAAGACAACTTCCACAGATTCTTACCACCACATGTACCCACACATTCTGCCTTCCCACCGGTTAATACAAAGGAGTTATCCACGGTCCTACCTCTCTAGTCACTCCTTCCACGACACATTAGATCCTGGCCTCTTATTTTTGTAAAGGTTTTGCTCTAGCAATTCTCTTCTTTCTACATAATCAGACTTTCCTATTTCAGATCATGCCTATTACCACATAAACTTGCAGCAACCTATCCCTCCACAAAGGAAAAAAGAAAAACTTCTCTTGATCCACTATACTCAGCAAGTATCACAGCCCCATTTCTTGGTTGCCTTTTGCAGCAAACTCACCATCTCCAAAACTAACCTCCCATTCTCTCCTAAACTCACTCTCCTACACTATTGTGCCTCCTCCTACTTCCACCAAAACCACTTGTCAGGGTTACCAACGACCTAACCTACGCTAATTCCAATGGTCACTTCTTAGTCCTCATTTTATTTGACACAATTGGATCCCTCTCTGTTCTTTTACATATGTTCTTTATGTGGCTTCTGAGACACTGTTGTCTTCCTACCTCCAGCCACTAAACCTTAGTCTCCATGTCTATTCCTCCTCTCCCCAACTTAACACTGAAGTGTTCCGACATGAGGCCCTGGTGCTCTTCTATTCTCCATCTACCTTACCCCTTTGATAATCCAACCTCCTAAGGGGTCTTCCTACTTCCAGACTTGCCTCCCAACAGTCTATTCACTCCATTGTAGCCAGAGTGAAACTTTTAAAACGTAACCCTCTAATGGCTTCCACCTCTCTCAAAATCAGGCTCACCCTGTGGCAGCCTCCTTCCTGCTGTTTGAACATAGGTATGCTCCAACCTCAGTGCCTTTACACTCGTGCAGCCTCCACCTGAAATCCTTTTCCTCCTAATAAACATGGCTAACGGCCTCCTTCAAGTCTTCACTCAGATCTTATACCTCCTCAATGAGACCCACACTGACCATTCCCTTCAGCTTACCCATTTACCCTCCTTATCATGTTGTTTTTTTCCTAGCACTTTTCCCTTCAAATATACTATAAAACTGATATTTTTTTAAGATTTTATTTATTTTTTGACAGAGAGAGACACAGCAAGAGAGGGAATACAAGCAGGGGGAGTGGGAGAGAGAGAAGCAGGCTTCCCACCGAGCAGGGAGCCCAATGCGGGGCTCAATCCCAGGACCCTGGGATCATGACCTGAGCTGAAGACAGACGCTTAATGACTGAGCCACCCAGGCATCCCTAAAACTGGTATATTTTTAATGTCTTTTTGTTTTAATGTCTGTTCTGGTATTTCCCAAGTACTTAGAGAAGTACCTGGCACACAGGAGGCACGCGGTCAAAAATACACACGGAATGAATGAGTATTCAAAGAGTTAACATCTTTAATATATAGAAAGTGCTTATACCCAAATGTTACCAAGAGGCAATTCACAACAAAAATATAAGTAATGAATAAACATTAAAGTATGCTCAATTCCATAAATACTCTATTATAAATTCAAACACAGAAAACTTTAAGAATGCCTGTAATACCACCATCAAGAGAGAACTACCATTTACATTTTGGTTTATAGCCTTCCAGATTTTCTTCTATGCATTTATGCATGTGTACAAATTTTTTTACTTCTAAAATCAAGGATTAAAAATAATACCACCAAATGCTGGGGAGGGCTCAGAGAAGTAGGCATTCTCATGTACATCTTCTAGTGGAAGTGTAAAGTGGTACAAATCTTCTAAAGAGCAATGTGGTGCTTTGTAACAGTCTTTAAATATTAACTCAGCAATTTCAATCCTAGAATTTATCTGAATACAATAATCTGCTAGGTGTGCAAACGTATAAATAAAATTCAGTAAATTTATAATAGCAAAATTCCAATAATCTAAATGCCTAATGTAGTGCAGTCATTAACACGACACATATCTATATTAATTATAATTGAAAGATGAGCATAATACACTAATTTTTAAAAGTTATAAATAGTACGTATGGCTCAATCCCATATTTGTAAAAAAACTTAGTATGTACATGTATAGGTGCATAGATAGCAGTCTGGAAGGGGCTCCTGGATGGTTCAGTCAGTTAAGTGTCTGCCTTCCCACTCAGGTCATGATCTCAGGGTCCTGGGATCAAGGCCCATGTCAGTCTTGGCACTCAGCAGGGAGTCGGCTTGTCCCTCTGCCCCGCCCCCTGCTCTCTCTCTCAAATAAATAAATAAAATCTTTAAAAAAAAAAAAAAGCAGTCTGGAAGACTATAAATAGATAATCAATGACTATTCTCTTATTTTTTTTTAAGATATTATTTTTATGAGTAATTTTTAAGTAATCTCTACACCCACTGTGGGGCTCAACCTTAAAACCCTGAGATCAAGGGTTGCATGCTCTACAGACTGAGCCAGCCAGGTGCCCCAATGACTATTCCCTAGTTAGTAAGACTACAGACTTATTATCTGCCTTGTAATTTTTCTGTATTTTCTACTTTTTAAAATGAGCTTATGTTACTTCTGGAATGAGAAAAGGTATTCTGAAAGCACTAAAAATGGTTGTGATTAAAAACATAAAGAAAACTCTTTTAAAAAGATTCTTAGAATTATTCAGAGACACAGTCACTCTTTCATTTTCCACAAGACTGAGTGAGACCTGCTTTTAATATGGCAAAAACAAATGAAGGTATGAACTTACTCATCATCCTGGAAGCTAAGCTGTAACTTCTCTCTTGGGTCAGCTTCACTCTGGCTACTGGGAGATGATTCAGATGGAACTGAAAACTTCCCTTCTACTAAATAAGATGCCTGGATATCAGAATACCTACATAAAAAAAATTTATTTTGTTAATAGTTAAATTATGCATATTTAAAATTCACCATGACATTAGAGTCACGTGACTATAAAACCAACTGCTAGGGGATAAAAACAAATGGGGCCCCCAGTGTTCAAAACCATTTTCATGTGCAAAGCACTGAAAACCTATGTATCAGGAATGAGGTGTGTATGTATTAAACAAAGAGTCACAGAAATCTTAAAGCTAAAAGTTTTTAGAGTTAACCCCTTCATTCCAAAGGTAAAGATAATGCTTCTTACCAAATGTTCAGGTTGGGAGGACAGGAAAGTAGTTAGATATTTAAGTATGGGGAAACTTTACACATCATACAAGATAGATGAACTGTTCACATCACATATGGAGATACAACTCAAATAACTAGCTGCCAGTAAGGCTGAACTAATACAAATCCAAAACACTATGAATAGAGAAAACAATTAGTAGACCAAAAAGTCACTGGTACTCAGTTCCAAATCCACCTACCCACTACTGATTAAGGCAATGGAATAGGGAAATGCGTAATTTTTTATAACAACTATATATACATATGAATATATATAATACATACACATATATCACATATTTATATATAACATACATATTATATTACATATATAAATATACATAAAGCAAAAGCTCAAGCTTGGCTGAGAAATTTTTTAGTATTTTTTTAATTTATTTGAGAGAGAGAGAGAGAGCGCGCACGGACATGTACCCACACAAGCGTATAGGTGAGGGGTAGAGGGAGAGAATCCCCAAGCCAACTCCCTGCAGTGCGCAGAGCCCAACTCAGGGCTCAATCCCAGGATCTGAGATCATGACCTGAGCTGAAACCAAGAGTTGGGACGCTTAACCGACTGAGTCACCCAGGTGCCCCTTGGCTGAGAAATTTTTACAGAAGTATCAAGGTATTGCAGGCTTTCTAGACCTTACAAAAAAATCATGTGTTCTAACAGTTCTTACCTGTTGTCAGCACTGGATCTATTTCTAGCAAGTGTTGAAACAGCAACAGGCAAGCCAAGATTTGAAGAAAGAGTGACATTTTTCAAAATCTCACTATTACCAAGTAATGAATTGGTTAAAAAGCTTGGAAATGACTCTTCAGCTATTCCTCGGAAATCTTCCATCTCACTGCAACAATAAAAGTTTTTTTAAAAATCAAGTATTACTATAAAACCTTCTCAAGTGATTAAAAGTCTCATAAATCTTAGAACACTGATAAATCTTAGGGAAAAATCATGTTCTTGGAACAGCACAAAGGGGATAAAATCAACAAGCATTTGGAGGTAAAGTAATTCGCAGAATACTTTGCTACTTCACAGCTGAGACTACAAATGTCAAATTTCCTTTTTATAATTAACATAATAACAAAATACAACACAGCTTAATTTACTCTTGGTTTACTATAGCAAAGACTATCAATTGCCACACTTATCTAGTAAAGAAGCAAAGACCCAACACTGAAGGAATATACAGATGATCTCAGATGTACTTAAAAGTCTACT
This sequence comes from Neomonachus schauinslandi, assembly GCF_002201575.2. Lineage (NCBI taxonomy): Eukaryota > Metazoa > Chordata > Mammalia > Carnivora > Phocidae > Neomonachus > Neomonachus schauinslandi. The sequence continues at coordinate 61,643,916 of NC_058416.1, forward strand.
GGTTAGGTGCTCATTCTAACATGGGCTAGAAAAAAAACAATTAACTCAGCAAAATCTAGCCCCTGATTTCAGAAATTATTCTTAAGGATGAGTAAATGTTAGTTTAAAAAGGAAGTCCATTGAAGGAAAATCTTAAGTTAAATCAAGTACAGCCGGCACATGGACAAGGCAAAAATGGTGAAAGTGGTACACAAAGGACTAACTCTGGAAAACACTGGCACAGAATCTGTATTACTGAGAGATCTTCCAGCCCACATTGGCCACTGGTTCTACTTAACCCTGGTTACAGTACTTAGGAGATGTAATCTCAAAATTATTTCAGTGTTTATCATGTAAGGGTTATATGGAATTCAGTAAAAAAAATTAAATCACGAAAGGCTCAATAAATGAGAAAGTACTGGCCCTGTGCCTTGAAAAATTTCATAGGCCAAGTATGACACGAGGGGGCTCTTAAAGATGACAAATAAACATGAGCAAAGGAGAAACAGAAGTAAGATTTATTGCATATCCATGACCTTAACTCATTCATCCCATTTTATGAAGAAACAAACTGAGAATTAGCTAAATTTACCCAGGGTTGCACAATTAATAAAATTCAAACCTAGGTCTGACTCCAAAATCCACTCTTAAGTACTAAGTGTGTGGTGGCAATAGCCAAGTGCTTCAATGTATTTTGGCAATCGGTGTACAAAAAAACATGGTGAATGAAACCATGGAGTCTGATTCTAAAAGCCTTAAAAGGTGTGTTAGGAAGTATGAACAGTATTCTCCAGTCCAGGGAAGCACTGATCTTGGCAGAGGAAGGGAGAGGGCTTAACACCTGACAGGATATTGAAAGAGCTACCACAACTGGTGAGATAGAGGACAATGATGGACTATGCTGGGGCCAATGACAAATGCACTCAAGTATAGGTTTTAGGGGGAATGGGCTAACTTAATTACTCTATAAAGTTGAAAATGTTTAAGACCTTTAGAGAGCTATAAAACTTACTTGACTGTGAAGTATCCAGGCTCCTGTGAGAAGCTCACCTCTCTACCTGCACTTGATCCCACCCTTGTCACTAATGCAGTGACAACCACTCCAGCAACCGCCCTCCTCCTAACCGTCGTCAAATCTTCTCTGGGCAGCCATTCCCACCAGCATGCTGTTAGTTCCTCATCTTTCAAAAAAGTCTTCCCCTATCTCATACCCTGTTGTCCCCCTGTAGCGGTACCATTCTATCTGCCCTCCCTTTACCACACACTCCTCCAAAAGGAATCACTACTGGCATGTGATTCCACTCCTGTCATCTCCTGGACCCATGCTAAGCTGGCTCTTGTCCCACCACCCCATCAAAACACTTGTCAATCACCACTGAGCTCCCTGTTGCCAAACCCCATAGCCCCACAGTCAATTTTCAGTCCCGTCTTCCTTGACCTAACAATATGGGAATTGTACTCCTTCCTCTAAGAAATCCTTTCTTCACTGGTTTCCAAGACACAGCTGTCTGGGTTCTCCAACCTCACCAGCTGCTTCTTTTCCTTCTCCTTGGCTGGTTCCTCCTTATCTCCTGGACCTCCATACTGTGAAGGCATCAGGGCTTGCTCCTGGATCCCTTCCACCTACCCACTCTCTCTGGGTGACTGCCCTCAGTTTCAGAGTTTTAAATACAATATGAAATTTATATCTCCAGCCTGGGCCTTTCTCCTCAACCTCAGGTATGCAACTACCTACTAGACATTTCCACTTAGTTTATCTAACAGGCACCTAAACCTGAATTTTGATTCCATTGCCTTCCAACCCCCTCAAGAAAGCCTGCTTTTCAGTCTTCCCCACAGAGAAAATGACAACTCCATTCTCTAGCTGCTCAAACCAAAAACCTCAAGTGATTACTCACCACCACCCCCAACACACACACACACACACACACACACACACACACACCTTAAAAGCAATCCCTAGGCAAATCCCAATGTCTTTATCTAACAATATAACCAGAACCTGTCATTTTCTCACTACGTCCACTGCTGTCACCTTGGTCAAGCCACCACCACCTCCTGCCTGGATACTCACTAGAAGATACTTTCAACTATCTCCACACCTCCACTCTTCCACCCCTAGCCTATTCTCCACACATTGAAATTATCTCTGTTAAGTCAAATATTGTCACTCCTTAGCTCAAAACCCTCCACTGGTTTTCCATCTCATTCAGACTAAAAGTTAATACTTAAAATGGCCAACAAGGGGCTGAATAATCTGCTCTCACTCTCTACTACTCTTCTCCCTTGCTTGCTCTCTCCTCACTGTCCTAACCTATGCTGTCCCCACAACTTGCCAGGGCTCCGGGCTCAGGGACTGGGCCCTGGCTCTGACCTCTGTCCAATACACTGATGCCCCAGATAACCTCACGTCTTACTCTTCCACTTTTTTCAGGATTTTGGTAAAAGTCCTCTTACCTGGCTGGTCTCCCTCACCAACTTTCCTCATCAACTCCAATTTCCTTGCCCTTCTTTCTTTTTTCTGTGGTGCTGACCACCATCCAGCATGCTATATAATTCACCTATTTAACTGTTTTTTCTACAAGTTAGAATGTAAGTTCCATGAGGGCAGGGACTTGGCCTATTTTACCCCTGAATTTTTACCTAAAGCAGCGCCTTGCCCAGAGTAGATCCTCTATAAATTGGTTGAATAAATGAATGTCTTCAAACTATGTCAATACATAGCAAATTTAGCACCAACTATCATACAAGCACCCTTCTCTCAGATCATGTCCCAGCATTTTCCTTTCTTTTCTATTTTTATTTGCTTTTCTTGATTTCTATAAACATGTTCAAAACGATCCCATATTAGGATGGAGGAGGTAGGAAATCTGTTCCCATCCTTCATGTGCGCTTCCCGCCACCACCTTCTTACCTCCCCTTCACAGCCAAGTGTCTTAGAAGAATCCAAATCATAACTTCTGTAGCTCACATGACATCTTCTTCCTCTATCTATTCCTTACATGGTAGGAATACCCAGGATTCTGATCTCAGATCTTCTGTCATGCAATGTACATCTTATACTCTTAGGTAGGGATCTCAAACTCAAATGCTTCTAGGCACTAATACTGTCAGACAACAGGACTGTAAGCTGAGATCAACTAGAAGTTACAGACCCCAAGGTGAACACATTTCAATTCAGTAAGAAACACTGTTGACAAATAAAACAGATCTACTGGTGGAGCCCATTCCCAAGGGCAAAACAGGTCTATATCCCAAACACACCCTAAATCATTCCACATCTTTCTATGTCTGCTATCACCACCCTACCGTACTGAAAAGCTTCCCAACCAGTCTCCATGCTTCTATTCTTGCCACCCTACAGTTAAATATCCACAGGGCAACCAAATGGACCATTAAATACAAACCAGGTACCACGCCCCTATTGAAAACTTCAGGGAGCCACCCCATCCTCCACCCCTGAGGCTCATGACTCACCACTCACACTGGTGTCTCTGTTCCTGTAACATCCAAGCCCCATCCCTACCTTGGGGGCCTAGAGTACTCGCTACATCTCTGCACCAGCTGGCTCCTTCCTAGCATTCACCTTAGTTTAAATGTCATCTTGTAAGAGAGGTGATTCCTCATCATTAATCAAATGTAGCCCCACAGCCTCTCACAATTTTTTAAATTTCTTCCAGCACTTATCACTATTTTTGTATTTCTCTTCCCCCACTAAAAAGATTGCTCCCTGAGAGCACAGACCTTGCCAATCTTTCCATCACTCTTACCTAACACCTATAATAATGCCTAACACATATTTATGAAATATTTATGAAATGAGTGAATAACATCTTTGACTTTTTAACTTTTTTAAGGAAACATTAATGACTTTGATTTATTTCTCTCGCTCTCTTTTTTTTAAGTAGGCTCCATGCCCAGTGTGGAGCCCAATGTAGGGCTTGAACTCATGACCCTGAGATCAATATCTGAGCTGAGATCAAGAGGCAGACACTTAACCGACTGAGCCACCCCAGGGGCCCCACCATCTTTGACTTTAGAGTATCAGTATCTTGGGGACATTTCAATCTTGTTCACCCATACAGTCCCAGTAATTGATATAGAGCTGGAAATAACGAATTGAACAAAAAAACAAGTTGAAAGAAATAATCTCTACTCCCTCGCTATCTAGGTGACATATGGTGTCTACTCTATTTTCAAATAATGCACTAAGTATTTTATATACACTTCTCTAATCCCTGCATCAAATCTGCAAGGTAGCTATTATCCCTACTATTGAAGAAACTGAGGCCAAGAGAGGGAATTATGAGAATTTTCCAGGCCACAAAGCACAAGTGGGAGCAGAGGATTCAGAGCCAGGCAAGTCTGCCCCAGAGTAGTCTTTCCTTTGCACTAATGCCATCTTCCTCATTTTCCAATCACCTCAGCTCAGACCTCTATCCTGAGCTTTAGACTCCCATTTCCAAATGGTTCACCCCTAACACTCTCTCAAGTGGTGCAAAGTTAACAAATACAAAACCAAACTTATTATCTTTTCTCTACCCATTCTATTACCTTTAGTTTGACCTGTGTTATCCCTATTCTCTTGCTATACAAGCCAGACACTTAGCACCATTTCTCTTGTTCTCTCAGTTATCAAATTCTAATGCCTCTAACTCCAAACAGATCTCTGGAACTGAGATTCACTTCTATATTCCCAACACCTTATCACTTTAATCTAAACCATTATGTAAGTCTTCCAAGTAGCCTCCCCACATCCAATCACTAAGTTTATTCATTAATTTACAGACATGTAAACCACATTAAAATATATCCCAAATTCTTTAAAGATTTATCCCTATTTAGAGTCAAATCCAAAAAAATTCAGATATTAAGCAAATATCATTCATGCAACAATCATTACCAAGCGCAAACCATGAAACACATTCTACTTACCATTGGAAATGTAAAAATAAAGCAGCTCCCCTTCACGGAGCGGATGACCCTCATCAATTATAATCAATTATGACCCCTCTCAATTATGACAGTGTTAAGTCCTGGGATGGAGCTTGGCTATGGGCGCGGTGGTAATACAAGCCAGTGGAAGATCCCTGGAGATGTAATCCAATACCTGATCTATCGTTTCCAAAAGGATTACACTTGTTTAAACCATCCATGGGCATACCACATTCCTAGGAAAAATTCCCTAAATATTGCATAGCCCACCCACCCATCCTCCAACACCTAAAGTGAAGAGAATATAACATTTCCTTTTCTTTTACTGTGTCTGAACTAAGTAGCCATCTTTGGGATCTCTCTTGCTATTTCCTTAAAGCAGTAACCTCAAATTTTCACATTTGAACTTACTAGTATTTACCTGCTTTAATTATATTTCTAGATATATAAAATATCATTTACTGTAGTCATTATTTGGAAGCCTACACGTACACATTCAAAAGCATATGCTGTCAAACTTCCCTAACATTCATCATTTACTCTTGGTGTTCTAAGAAAAATCTGTAATTAGGTATGCATTTAATATATTACTTTTCAAAGCTTACCATAAACTTTGATCACAAAACTGAAATTCGTTGAAAAAACTGATTCTGGAGCAGTAAAAACTCCAGTCGAATGACCTCAATATGGTAACAGCAAACGGAAATACTTTCATAAAAACATCTGTTCTCCAAACGACTGCTTCAAAAGGGACCTCATGTTTTAGTAAACAAAGTCTGTAATTAAGAGAAATCAAAAGTGTAGTGATATTAAACATTGCCTTCATTCATGCTTTTTTGTGTGTTTTTTTCCCCCCCACAAAGAAATGAGATATAAGAAATGTAAGAAAGGTACTGGGAGTAAATGTGAACGCGGCCTAGCAGAAACCAAAACAAAAAGTGAATAACCGGGTGACACCAGCAGACCCCTCTATATTTCGTTAACAACGTTACTTCGCGGGTCATTTTTGGACAAAAAGGAGAAACAGAACCGCCTATCACAACACACTTGAAGCAAACACCCGGTCAAGAGCGCTTTGCAACAAGAAACTCCAAACCAAAGCGCAGAGTGCGCTGGTCCCTAGAAGTCACCAAGTGGAAGAGGGTGGGGGGATACCAGGATGTGATCCCCAAAATCAAAACCTGTTTCTTTAAAAGTCAATCTCTCAGAGACGCCCAACTGAACTCACTGAGCGGAATTCTGCGTGACGGTCGGGCTGAGTACGAAGGGGCGGACGGAGCAAGGCCGTCGGACCCTAGGCAGCGCCCCGCAGCCCCCCGCCCGGAGCCTGCGCCCTGCGCCGGACCCCGGCCCAACCGCTACTGCCCAATCCGCCCGGCAGCCGAAAAGTCTGCCGAAAGCGGGTTCGCGTGCCCCCTGCCGAACCGCGGTCAAGACACAGGAATCCCCTCCTCACCAAGCCCGCGACTCCAGCTGCGGGAGCCGAGAGTTCGTCAGAAAGATCCAGAGGAGGGGGCGTCCCGGTGGCTCTGCAAATGCGCGTGCGCAAGGCGCGCCCCCCACACCCGCGGCCACCGGACTGGCCGTACAGCGCGCCCCTGGGGTTTACGTCCGTTCGCGGCACGAGCAACAGGGCGGGGACTCGGAGCTGGCCTTGGATTGGATAGCGACAAGGGACGGGGCGGGCTGGAGGCCGATGATTGGGCGAGGACGGTTAGTCCCTGAATTTGAAACGAGGAAGCCGCGCTCCGCAGGTCCGGAGGAGGAGCTCAGTATTGGGAAGGGTGGGGCGCACTGCGAAAGTCCTTCCCTCTAAAGCTGAACCGAAGGTAACGCAATGAAAGCCTTGGCCAACTGGAAAAAAAAAAAAACCTGCTTACCGTATTCAGTCTGGAACCCCAAAACATCGTCACTCACCTTATACAACATTTCCGGTGAACAAGTCCTCTGATACTACCCTGAGTTTAGTACTGTTTGTCACTTTTTTTGTCTTTACAAGAGCAGATGCAGATCTTTTCTACCACTGCTTGGCAGACGCTGAAATGTGTCATAATTTGCCTTATGTTATACACTGCAATAAAGCTTCAATTAGGAAATCATTTCTCAGGATCCAAGCTTCATGATAGTTCTCTACTCCTAATCGCCTCTTTGTGACGGAGTAAGGCTGGTCGGGGGTGGAAAAAGCTGAGACATAATTCATCCCTAATTACTCCCCACGTTTTCCTGTTCTCCTTAGGCCACAAATACCACCGACATCTGCTTAGCACAGTGCTTTAACTACTTTACTGAAACCACAGGTAATTCAATTTCGTGCCTCTCACTTTCCTTTATCTCAAAACTTCCTCCATACAGTCTGAAAGAGAGTCCTCTTTTCCAAAGCTAACTTAATTCATGCAAGTTATTTAATGTTTAAGATGCAGCAGCACACTTGGGAATAGAGAAAATGAAAAAGTTGAGTTTAACAGTCCCTATTCCTAATTTTAGCCTGTTGGGGAATGACATGTTTATTTGATCACTTTACTTTTCTATGTCCTCTAAAATACTGCTCAACTATCATTCCTGGATACCTTCTCTACTGGTTCCTGCCTTTAGAAATGCTGCATCTTTCCACCCAAAACCAAAACCAATTCACCCTTCCTTGATTCTGTCACCTTAAGACCATTGTTTCTCCTACCCTTAACCACCTCCACTTTTACACCTTGTCGTCATTCATCCTATGATTATCTGATTTGGTCCTGAGTATTATTTTAACACTTATTTTATCAGGACTAGCCTCCCATCAAACTCGGTTGATGTCTCTACAATTCTCTTGGCATTTTTTCTTGAAACCCTCCAGCTTTGGCATTTGCAAACTGTAATTACCCCTATTCTACCTTTGTCCACACTCAATGAACAAAGATAAGTGGAGAAAATCTCAAGGTTTTCTGAATCCAGAAAAATAAACCTACTAGCTTTAGAACTAAAAGGATGCTATTTGAGTGTAACGAGCAATCCTGTTTCACAAAGTATCTTCTCTGTCTAGACCATGAGCATACATTGGAGGTAAACTGCTGGAATGTATTCATTCACCCTATATCCTTATACCCAACTCAATAAATGTCCTTCCTCCATAAAAATCAAGTGGCCAAAGCTCTCCCCACAACACCCACCAACCAGGTGGAACTCTAATGACAAGGATCCAAAGTATGTGCAAGCAGGAGAGCACAGGCTGATGCCAGCCTGCCAAAATCTCAATCCTGGCTCTCACTTCCTAGCTGTGCAGCCTTGGGCAAATAGCTTTAACCTGCCAATCTCCTCACATGTAAAATGGCGTACTTAGAGCACTTGCCTCAGAGGTTTGTTGTGAGGATTAGTTAATCCACATAAAGTATCTAGAAGAACACTGACACATGGATGTACTCAACAAATATTAGCTGTTATCAAAACTTGTCAAATAAAAAGGAGGCACAGAACTCCCAATGAATTTCAAATCTCCTTAGATATTGGGTAGATCCTTTTTTTTGTTTTCAAATTCAATTCAATTAATTAACATATAATGCATTATTAGTTTCGGAGGTAGAGTTCAGTGATTCATCAGTCTTATATAACACCCAGTGCTCATTACATCACGTGCCCTCCGTAATGTCCATCACCCAGGACACTGGGTAGATCTTGCAGAAGTCCCAGGGCTAGGGATGCCTCCCAGGGAATTAGAAGTGATGTCTATCCAGTTAAGAAAAGGCAATCATCTCCCACAGTTCTCCTTTACCAACTGCTTTAAGTGGCAAACCTAAGCCACAGATACACAAAGTCGCACACAATGTGACCACGAAGTTTGATTCTAGATTAATCTCCTACCAGCTCCCCAAATGAACCTTCTTACATCAGACTAATGCTTATTACCTGTTGCCTTATTACACCCCTGTCCTCTTTTACCTCTGGGCCATCACCTTGGAACTCCTACCCTCCTCTGCTTCAACTACTCGACCTGTTGAAATCCCACATGGCTTCCAAACCTGGTCAGATCAAATAAATCACTTAGTTTCAACCTTTATTATGAAACTGAATCCTGGTTACCTTTTGTAAATTCTGTACAAGTCTTCTCCCACTAGAATGACTTTCTGTGCAGACTACCTTTCTTTTTTTTTCTTCTTCTTCTTCTTACATATCCCAGAGTGTTTAGCATAGTATCTGGCACATAGAAGATGCTCAACATTCATTAAATTGGAGACTCTGTCTCATTTCATTATCCCATTCTAACCCCAAGCACCTCTATAATGATTGAAATCTCAAAGACATGAATTTTTAATTCTGAACTAGATTCAGCCTTAAGTTAGACCCCTTGCGGGGCGCCTGGGTGGCTCAGTTGGTTAAGCGACTGCCTTCGGCTCAGGTCATGATCCTGGAGTCCCGGGATCGAGTCCCGCATCGGGCTCCCTGCTCGGCAGGGAGTCTGCTTCTCCCTCTGGCCCTCCCCCCTCTCATGTGCTCTCTCTCATTCTCTCTCTCTCAAATAAATAAATAAAATCTTTAAAAAAAAAAAAAAGTTAGACCCCTTGCTTTGAACCTAAACAAGCCAACAAGTGTAAAACAAGTCCTTTACCAGAAGGAAGACCTTTGAGAATTATTTGGAAAAGATTCTTCTTCATAAATTGATATGCTAAAACGCTAACTTTATAGACAAGACATTTTAATTAGTCACAACAAAACTCAAATGTTCCTTAAGTTAAAATTAATCTCAAAAAAATTAATCTCTTATTAGCTCTTTATCCTTTGCATGTTAAGAAGTTTCAAGGGTATGACACTATATATAGGAAAGGTATCTTTGAAAATTAGATTACAAATTACATGGTTATAACAACTGTAACTACATGCGATTAACTGAGACACATATGAAATGCTTTTCAAATTACACTTTCTCTAGTCCTAAAGAAAGTTAAATCCTTGGCAATTCTTGAGAAAACTGAACTAAAAAGAATATTACTAGTCTCATAGTTTTAATCACCATAATTATTGTCAATTATTTTCTGATTTCAAATTTTAAAAGTATCATTAAAAAAAATAATATAATGTGTAACTAGACCGGAAGTCAACATGTCAGTTATAGATGTTAACCTAAACACTGACTTTTTACCTTTTAAATAAATGTCATGCTCATCTCCTAATTTTTTAATTGTTTGGGTTTTTTCTTTTTTTTGCAACATAGTATTATAGGGAGATAGAAGTTTTACCATCTATCAAATAGAATATAGTTGACTCTTGAACAACTAGGGCTTAGGGTGCCAATGAACCCACATAGCTGAAAACCTTGAGTCTAACCTTGGACTCCCAAAAAACTTAACTAAGAGCCTATTGTTGCCTAGAAGCTTTACCAGACTTTAAAGTCAATTAACACCTATTTTGCATGTTATACAAACTATATAATGTTTTCTTACAATAAAGTATGCTTGAGAAAATATTAAGAAAATCATAAGGAAGAGAAACTACATTTACAGTACTGTACTGCATTTATTGAAGAGGAAAAAAAAAAAAACCTATGTATAAGTGGGCCAGTGCAGTTCAAACCCATGCTGTTCAAGGGCCAGCTGTACATTCTGTTTTCATAAGGCAAGAGATTCGTATCTTTTAAAACATATTTTATTAAATAATCTACTTGGACAATAATTACAAAAGCTTTAAACAGTAATTCCAAGTAGTAAAAGGCAATTTCTTTTCTTTTTTTTTAAAAAAGACCCAACAGTCCATTATTATGTTTTGCTGCTTTATACACAGGAATGATTTATTTTACAAACTAGTTGTTCCAACATTAGCCTGTAAAATGTAAAACATTTCTTAATGTCTCAAAGGCAAAGTGTACTTTATGATAATCCTTTCACATCAACCAGAATGACAAACCATAAGAAAATTAACATCGTAACAGTTCAAAATAAAACTTAATAGAATAGGCACTTTGAAATTGAAATCAGCTACTATAACTCACAGTTTGTGTTACTTGTACTTATCTCATTTCATCAAAGGTTATCAACCAGTGAGGCAAATGTTCCTTTGATGCAGAAGCACAAACACATTTAGGTTCCAAACACTGTGTTCTGGTTGTAATACATGCAAGACAGACCCTAAATTAGAAAAATCTTCTAAAAGAAAATGAAGAAAAACAAAAAGCAGCCAGGAATGAAAGCATTTACAAGCACTTGAATAAGGCCTTTAAGTGTTAAATCAGTGTTTTAAACCCCTTCATTCTCAGGTAAGGGATTAAGAGGCCGAGAGAGAGATCGTCTGCGAGGGTGAGGATACTGGAGGTTGGCAGTGTCAGCATCGCAAGAGTGCTCTACCAGAGGAGGAGGAGGAGGAGGAAGGAGCTGGGCATAACTGGACCATCTCGATCCAGCCCGTGGGGAATCCAGAGGGGGAAAGAAATACCTGAAACAATGAAGACAGGAACAAAACACCAAAACAAAACAAAAACAACAGAAAAAAAAAAAAAAGAAAAAACAGAAGAAAAAGAGAAAAGTAGTAAATACAAAGAGAACCAAAGAGGAGAAAACACATGCTGAAAAAAAAAAGCTTTAGTATATTCATGCCAAAACTAACAGAACATAATCGCAAAAATCAAGACCCTTACTCAAATCAAGCTTGCTTAAGCAAGTATAGAAACTTGAAAGAAAGAAATACAATCTGTTAAACTTAAAATGTTAAAAAAAAATTACCAGTATGAATGTTACAAAAAAAGACATTTTATAATTTAAAACATTTTCTAATCTTTCAGAAACATATCTGATGCTATCCTGTAAATTTACAAATCTCATAAGCTTTTTCTTTATTTTAAGCAATGCTTCGTTTGAAGTAGCAGCAGGCACACGTTTTTTAGTGCATACATGGCACTGAGAACCAATCCAAATATACTGTCATATAGTATGGCCAGCTACTGCAATATACTTCTGAAGAAATACGACCTTTGAAAATACTCAGGTGCTTTTCTGCAAAAACCTTAAATAGTACAAAATTTTGTTAAGTAAAAGAGCTCAAAGAGTATGTCCTGTTGTTATTCTTCTGCCATTTTCTAACTTACCCGTAATACTTAAGCATTTTAGCAAAGACTTATAGCTTTATCATTAAGGTCAAAGTTCTAGAGAGTATGAACTAAATGAGGCAGCCAACTAAATTAAATTCCTGAGACTTGGAATGTAGAGGTTAATGTGCATGCACAATTTTAGCAAATTTTTAACTGCTCCTCTTACAGTAGGTTTCCAAATTTTGAAGAAAAATTTAAGCCATGGAATCATACCATAAAAAAATATACAAGCACATATTAGAAACGTTAAGCTCTTTAGTGAATATGAATTGAAAATTTACAAAGATGTCTTCATTTTACTACCAAATTATAAAATGAAGCAATACCAAATGTTTAATTTGGCCACAAACTGTACAGTCAAATCACTTTCATTTTACTACTACTTCTCTCACTCCTTTACTAATATTTTTTAAATATTACAAAGAAATGACAGAGTTGCACTAAATAATATCATGTGTAAACCAATTCTACAAAAGGTAAACAAATTAGCACTCAAAACAATCTTTATGAAAAATATTTATTCAACCTTCAAATTAAAATTATAAAAATTCATCATTTTAGCTTACTGTTTAGAAAACAAAAGAAATAAGCCTATGTTCTCCAAATGGAATAAAGTGATATTTTCCCTCCTCCCAACTACTTATTAGGATAGTAACAATCCTTTTAATTTTAAAACCCATGTTAATTTCAGGAACATTTCAAAAAATTGTTTTGGTGACAACGTCTCAACAAAAAGCCTCTCCATTTATATTTCAAAAGCTTCAAATAGTGTCAATAAACTGGCTAGTACAAAAAAAATGAAATACACTGGATTTTTAAAGGCCTTTTGGATTGCGTTTAGTAGTAAGCAGGCTGCTGGTGTATCTTGGGAGAGGTCAAACGGCGCTGGGGAAGGGGAAAAGGAGCTCGCTTTCCATTCCTGTGTGCATGCAACAAGCAGCAAAACAGCAAAGTTACTCCAGTTAGCTGGTACTCAGCTGTGCTTTCTGTTAAAGGACATAATACAAATGGAGAAGGGAAAATGCATCACAGATCTAACACACATGGTTATTGGCACAATAAGAATACAGATCAAAACTTCAAAGCTGTTTACAATATATGCAGTACAGACAGCAACCAAAAACCAGATTTTTTTTTTAATTAACAGTAGTATCCTCTGTTTCATGAAATCGTCTTTATAATCTAGTATCTTCTGTGGTAACCTGAAATTGTTTTCATGTAAATACTTAAACCTCAAAATTAAACAGCAGGACTTTTTTTTATATATAAAAATATAACAATATAAAAATAGTTGAAATTTTAAATAGAATTCTGTTATTTAAGATGACAACAGGATAACCACAGGACAATTTGTTAAGGCTGTGCTTTGAAGTTTCCTGAATTGCATTCCAAATTACTCACAAAGGCATATTAAAATAAGTTTATCTCACAAATTCACATATTTGAAATTTGAATATAAAAACAAAAGGATGACTCTTGAGATCACATCAAACATTGTTTATTAAGATAAACAAGAATTTAAATATGTTAAAAATTTAAAAAATCAAGAAATCAGAATTTACCATTTCCTCTTACAATCTCCATTAAAGTTTTAAAACACACACACAAAAAACACATCTAACTCACTCTCTTCTATGAAGCCTTAGTTAATGCAGTTTAAAATTTCAGCTTGACCTGATTCAAAGGCTGCACTACTACCACTATACTTATGCTCATCTAGGACTAAAATCCTCAGCATTATCCCAGATTTCCTCTTCATCTCACTTTAGAAGCAAAGTAAAATCTTAAAGTTATATTTCTGACAGACCACTATATTTCAGAATATAATTTAGTTTAAGGGCTTAACAATCTATCTATAAATATGACCATGTAAGCTAAACACAGTGCTAACAAAGTGAACTTTTTCTACTATATACTTAAGTATGAATTTCTTCAATCTTAAAACCCATGAAATCACACACCTTTAGTATGGCTACCAGAATGATTTAAAAAGGAGGTAATTTCTAGTTTTCCCACAAAACAGCCTACCTGCCAGAAGAAGATCCATTTAATGAATTTTGAAGATTTGGGATATTTGAACCTAGGGAAGGATTTGAGTTTCCCTGCTGAGAATTCCCATTGACAGGGCTCCCATTACCTTTCAAAATACCAGTACACTTCCAATTGTCCATATAATTAGCTGAAAAGAAAATGGTCAAATACATTAACATGACTAATAGCTATGCTCAAGGGCACAAATTTGTGGTCAAGTCCTTTAGCACAATTAAAAAAAGAAGACTACATTTCTCTCAAGATATAGGTTATAGACATATTTAAAATGAAAGACATATATCTCAATTTTAACAATTATTTTGTAAAGTTTTACAAGAATTAATTTAAAAAACATAAAATTTTTACCATTCCCTTTCCTTACAAGATAATTATTAAGAAAGACAATTCTCTAATTTACATTAACATTAGTATCAAAATAAATTCTTCGCCTTCATGATAATGAATTTCAATTACATGCATATGTAGGGTAATGGAGTTGTCTTCTCAGTTATGCAAGTATAGGTCATGTGGGTACCTAATGTCCTCAGAGATCGATGCAAGTAATAAACCTTTGGGGTTTGAGTGGCCTACCCAACATGGCCTAATTCTTTGAATGCCAAATAGATCACTGGAGACACTGGGCCCAGGAAACTCAAGTTAGGGAGCCTGCTGGGGTGGAACTGGGTGGTCCTGACTAAAGCCCAGGCGCATGAAAAGGAAGCAAAACCCTTGATACCAAATGACATTGAGGAAATTGAGGTCTGGGCTGGTTCTACCACAGCTAAAAATGACTACAGGAGACTCAGCCAAACTGCATTTAGAGTAACAGTAACTGCTCAGGGTACACCAACTAAGTTGTAAGTCTGGATCCTAACTGTGGGATGCCACCAACTAGAGTGGTACAAGGACCAAGGACACCTCTGCCCAGTGGATAAACGTCCATGGACAAATGCAGACCATGCTGCAGGAACCACAGTCAGCATCGAGTTACTAGACTGAATTCTCAGCCAGCATGGCACTTACAAGAAACTTTCAGAATCAGTGGCCAGAAGATTCAACTTCTGAGAGTTGCAGAGAGGAACTGGGGAAGATACTGGATTTTCTCCTATTAAGGGCTGGTTGGCTAAAGCAATTATTTAATATGAGACGTCTGTAGTCCTATCCTGAGTTTTAGAGCAGTCACAAAGGTTACATATATAGCAAACGGTATCTTTTGGAGATACCGCATATTCTGTTACAATTACTTTTAGTTTTAAAAATTGCTTTGCTCCACATGGAATCAAACAATTCAATCAGTCATAACTGCCATGAACTAGATAAACTGATGGAGGTTCAAAATAACACAAATTAACGTTAAGACATTAATGTAAAAGTAACTGTAGAAAGGTAATTTTCTCCAAAATATTTCTGAATTTACATTTCTAAGTGAAAATTCTGACATAGCAACACAGAGCAACAATTCCTTCATTAAAATCTTACCTTTCCACAATCTTACACAGCCATCATCTCCTGAAGATGCTAGCACTGTTCCTGTTATATTCCAACTCACTCGCCAGACCTGGGAATTATGATTATCAAACTGAGCCACTATATGGATTTCAAATTTTGTGGGCCCACCAGAAGAAGTAAGTTCTTTCCTATTAATAAAAAAATCTTCCTGAGAAATGCTGATTAAAGATTTTACACACACACACACATACACACACAGAAACACACACAGAGTTCTAATTTAAAAAATACAAATGGTCTCACATACTTACCATATTATTTTATAAAAATGTGCATATCCATAACCACCACCTTCCTTCCCACACCCCCCCCCAACCTTAATTCATTGAGAGCTGGGCCATGTCACTTTCATTTGACTCCCCAGCACCTGGCATGATCCTACCACATAAAAATTATTCAGTGATTATTTCATGGAAGAAAGGAACAACAGGGGCACCTGGGTGGCTCAGTCGGTTAAGCGTCTGACTCTAGTCATGATCTCAGGGTTGTAAGATCAAGCCCCGTGTCTACTGTGAGCTGGGCATGGAGCCTGCTTAAGATTCTCTCTCTCCCTCTCCCTCTGCTCCTCCGGGCCCCCCCACCCAGTCTCTCTCAAAAAAGAAAAGAAAAGAAAAACAAAAGGATTGTATTCCCCCAAACTAGATTGAGAAATAAAATACATAAATTAATTTTAAAAGGAAAGCAGTAGGAAGGGAAGAATAGAAGGGGGAAAGGAAGGAAAAAAGGAAAAGAACTGAAACTCACAATTCCAAAATTAAAGCCTGAATAGGTTATTCACAAGAATGTCTCAGTGCTAAGTTAACTGTCCCTAAGTAAACTACCACCTCTCGTTTGCTCAAACATTTACAGAGTACCAATTATATTCAGAGGATCCAATTCATCATATCAGCCTAAAGAAAACGCCATTAAGAAAACGTAAGTCTCCTGTCTTTATTCAATTCCCCAACCCCAAAACGCATATATTTATAGATAAAATGTTCAATGAAGAAGCCATTCTTCAGATCACAGTTGCCTCATCACTCTTCTCCACAAATGAAAATAATCATGAGTTAAGAGCATTTTTAAATTAGTAAGTGCTTCAAAAACTCACCTCACAGGCTTTAATGTAAAAATCCTCACATCTTTGGTTGCTATTGCTAGAATATGGAAAGATCTTCCCAAGTTTGGAGCAAAGGCAATGTCATGTACAGGATCTGTGACTGTCATGAGGGTTTCAGCTTTTGCATATTTCCTAATGAAAAAACAATTTAGATTAAAAATTTCAGAATGTTTATAGGGCACCTTGGTGGCTTAGTTGGTTAGGTGTCTGCCTTCGGCTCAGGTCATGATCCCAGGGTCCTAGGATCGCGTCCCGTATTGGGCTCCCCTGCTCCATTGCTCCATGGGGAGCCTGCTTCTCCCTCTGCCTCTCATGAATAAATAAATACAATCTTAAAAAAAAAAAAAAATGTTTAGGGATGCCTGGGTAGCTCAGTTGGTTAAGCAGCTGCCTTCAGCTCAGGTCATGATCCCAGGGTCCTGGAATCAAGTCCTGCATCGGGCTCCCCGCTCAGCAGGGAGCCTGCTTCTCCCTCTGCCTGCCACTCCTCCTGCTTGTGCTCTCTCTGACAAATAAAAAAATAAAATCTTAAAAAAAAAAAAAAGTTTATAAAAAAACAATGTGCTATTTATGCTGTAGATAGTTTTAATAGCTTAAAAGGTTACAAAAACCACAAAAAGTTCTAGAGGAAGGTTCCTATAATCTAGAACTATGCTGGCCAATATTGCAGCCACTAGCCACATGTGCCTAAAATTTAAATTTAAATTTATAAAAATGAACAAATGCAGTCCAGCTGTAGTAGCACATTTTAAGCTTCCACAGCTGCATGTGGCTGGTGGCCACTACATTAGCTGGCACAGGCACAGGGCATTTCCATCAGCACAGCAATTTCTACTGGACAGCACTGCGTACAGAGACTCTGAAGAAATCAAGAATCTGGGAAGTTAGAGGGCTGGTAATAAGAACCCCTCAAAAACATTCTGAATTGCAGAGCCCCAAGAAATTAAAATACAGTGGTCCCCCCTTAGCCAGTCTTACTTCCCACGGTTTGTTACCCACGATCAAACTGCCATCCAGAAGATGATCCTCCTGATGTATCGTCAGAAGGTCAGCAGTAGCCTAACACTATGTCACATGCCTCCATCACTCCCCTCACTCCATCTCATCACGTAGGCATCTTATCATCTCACATCATCACAGGAAGAAGGGTGAGTACAACATAATAAGATATTTTGAGAAAGTTCATATAACTTTTATTTAAAGTGTATTATTGCAATTCTTCTGTTATTACTAGCTACTATTATAAATCTCATACTTTGCCTAACTCAAAACTTTATCACAGGTATGTATGTATAGAAAAAAATATAGTATATACAGTTTGATACTATTTTAGGTTTCAGGCAGCCACTGGGGTCTTGGAACATATCCCCTACAAATAAGGGGGACGACTATAGTTCTTCTCTTCTGCTTCTGGCCCTGCCTAATATCTGACTCCTAGACCCAAGATTGTTGTCTAGCACATGTGAAGCCCACCTAATCAATTGATGGTTGCTCTTTTGTCCTCTAAGACTCTGAGTACACCTCTTTACAGCTCTCAGAGGTGTTGCAGGTATCTCAACATGACCCAACATAAATTTTCCATCATGTGGTGCTACACTCTACCCAAATCTGTCTTCTTTCCAGATGTCCCTATTTCAAGAAATTACATTCCATCCATTGAACTATTAAGCCAGAAGCTTGAAAATCATCTCAATTGCTTCTCCCCCATTCTTCACCTTCTCCATTCAGTCATCAGATCCTATTGATACCATTTCTTAAATTATTCTCCAATTGCCCACTTCTCTCCATCCCCATTGCCACTACTCT
This sequence comes from Neomonachus schauinslandi, assembly GCF_002201575.2. Taxonomy (NCBI): domain Eukaryota; kingdom Metazoa; phylum Chordata; class Mammalia; order Carnivora; family Phocidae; genus Neomonachus; species Neomonachus schauinslandi. The sequence goes on from NC_058416.1 coordinate 61,662,326, forward strand.
ATCCCAAAGCCGCTATAATCTCCCACCTGGACTGCTGCCCTCGAAAATACGTTCCACACCTATGGAAGAGTTGAACTACCATCCAAGCCTATCATTCCCCAACTTAAAAATCTTTCAGTGGCTTCACATTACCCATAAAATAATTTCTAAACATTGAACACTAGGTCTTACAGATCTAAGCTTTGTTTATTTCTCACCACACTCCTTTTTGCCTATTATATTTCAACTACAATAAAAATATATTGGTTCAGGGCGCCTGGGTGGCTCAGTTGTTAAGCAGCTGCCTTCGGCTCAGGTCATGATCCCGGAGTCCTGGGATCGAGTCCCACATCAGGCTCCCTGCTCAGCGGGAAGCCTGCTTCTCCCTCTCCTACTCCCCCTGCTTGTGTTCCTGCTCTCGCTGTCTCTGTCTCATAAATAAATAAAATCTTTAAAAAAAAAAATATATATATATATATAGGTTCTCTCTTGTTCACTTACCTTATCATATGAGTTTTCTCGATCTGGAACGTTTTGCCCTTTTTGGCTAACCTTTACTCATCCTCTAAGTCTTGTCTGGAGTGAAAATTCCTGGCCCTCTCCACCCAAGTATAGTAAACCCTTAACATCCTGATTCTCCCAGTTTATAAAATTCATCACCACTTTTTACCACTTTTGTTTTGTTTTCCCAGCGAGATGGTACATACTAGAAAATCAGTTACCTTCTCCTCTATACCATTTAATTTTATATTATCAGAGCCTCACACAGAACTTGGCATAGCATAGGAAATTAGTAAATGTGTAATGAATCATGCATAATTCAATGAACCAATGAAGAAATAACATTTTTAAAAATTAAATGCAATTTGGAACAATAATTAAAACCAAAGCAGTACTAACCTGGTATTTTCATTATATTCGAAAATCTGAACCTTGGCCATTGCATTTGGACTACTGTCATCACTTCCTACAGCTATCATAGGGGAATGAGCACGAGAGCTAGAAATGAAGAGTGAAAACTATTTTACATAACTATCAAGTTAATATACATCTAATTCAGAGAATTAGAAAAACCTGGCATCAAGTAGCTCTACAACCCACAAATAAGCATGCCACTACCATGACTAGATCCCTGCCATACATCTGAAACAGCCACACCTTGAGAGGGTATGTCCTTGAGAATGCTCAACATGGGGACAAATGATACCATCCTTTTGCTAATAGACAGTAATTCTTGGGGCGTCTGATAACTCAGTTGGTTAAGCAACCGACTCATAATTTTGGCCCGGGTCATGAGATCGAGCCCCCATGTTGGGCTCTGCACTCATCAGAGTCTGCTTGAGATTCTCTCTCCTTCTCCCTGTCCCTGCCCTGCTCGTGCACAATCTCTCGCGTGCTCTCTCTAAATAAAAAGTCTTTAAAAAAAAAAGTAGCTCTTTTCCCAAAAGGTTTCAAGCATTCAGTAGATTAAAAAAAAAAAAAGACAACCAAGAGGTCTTAGAATTTTTCTTCCTGAAAGATTTGGTCATTAACTATGAAATAAAAAGTAATCCTACGGTGACCAATTCATGGCAAAAGGATTTTAAGTGCGGGGCTCCTGGGTGGCTCAGTCGTTAAGCATCTGCCTTCAGCTCAGGTCATGATCCCACGGTCCTGGGATTGAGCCCCACATTGGGCTCCCTGCTCGGCGGGAAACCTGCTTCTCCCTCTCCCATTCCCCCTGCTTGTATTCCCTCTCTCGCTTGTCTGTCAAATAAATAAATAAAATCTTAAAAAAAAAAAAAAGGATTTTAAGTGCTTTGTACAAAAAGTATACTCCCGTCATTCTCTTTTCTAGATTCAACTGGGGTCAACTTCATTTTTAAAAAGGCAAAAGATAAGTTATAAGAGAGTGAACTCTAGGTTAAATTATTATTTTTATTTCTATGCCTAATTATTCCAACATTGATTTCCTTTGCCTCCCTCATCCACATTAAGTAATATCCCTATGAATATGACCCCTTGTTTAACCTCTGACCTTGTCATCTGCCAACCTCATAAAGCTAAAAACAGAATGTCGTAATTTTTTAAAAAGGTTTAAAAAAAAAAAGAGTTCTTTATTACTAAAGCTTTACTAGCACTCTAAAACTGGCAGAGAGAGGAACAAGAGGAAACAAAAATTAAGGTGCTCCATCCCCCATATCAAGTCCTCCTGCAATTCAGGGGTACCCCAGCCTGCCAGTTCCCTTGGTTCCCTTGGTTCCCTTGGTTTATACTCCCTACAAGGAAATTCTGCCAACGCACTCCACCTACTCAGCTAAAACTCAGCCAAGCCCTAGGTAAGAGAGTGAGCTACTAAGAAAACAGAGCACCTGACAGGAAAGAAATACCAATACCGGTTACTAGCCATAAATACTACTCTCTTATTTATAACCACAAAAAGATAGAAAAGACTAACACACAAGGACACCAAGATGCATGATGAGAATAAAGACCAAGGTATACAAACGGAACTCTGAGAAAGTAGATACAGCCGATCCTCATCATTTGCAGATTCTTTATTTGTAAACTGGCCTGCTTACTAAAATGTTTGTAACCCCCAAAATCCAATACTTGGGGCTTTCACGGTCCTGAACATGCCTGGAGCAGCTCTGCAAAAAATGAGTCATCTGACCCACATGTTCCATGCTGAGGTCAAACAAGGTGAGGTTCTGCCTTCTTATTTGAGCTCTCACACTGATAACAAGTGTTGCACTCTATTTACCACCCTGCTTTTTGCATTTTTGTGCTTTGTGTTGGTGATTTCACTGTTTAAAATGGTCCCCAAATGTGGTACTGAAATGCAATCTAGTGTTTCTAAGTTTAGCAAGAAGGCTATGATGTGCCTTACGGAGAAAATACTGTATTAGATAAGCTTTGTTCAGACATGAGTTTTAATGCTGCTGGCGGAGTTCAATGTTAATGAATCAGCAACATATGCTAAATAAGGTATCTTTAAACAAAAACACTCATAAAACAAGGTTAAGTATTTATCAGTTGACAAAAATGTGATCAAAGGCTCATGGGAAACTAATCCCTTATCTCCCCAAGGAGTGAAATACACGGTTGTCCCCTTGCCAGTTAAAAGCAACGTAACAAAATATTAGAAAATAGGTGAATGGGAGGTAGAAGCAAAATACGGTAATTTCTTTTTTTAAAAAAAAAGAGGTAAGTCCATATCTAATCTAAAAATTGATAAATCACTTAGTAGAAAATGAACGTATCATTTGAAATTATGATAATTACCAATATAACTAAAAAACCATCATCAACATTCCCACAAATAAGATATCTCTATCTGGCTGGCTCAGACGGTGAAGCATGGGACTCTTGACCTCAGGGTTGTAAGTTCGACCTCCATGTTGGGTTTGGAGATTCCTTAAAATCTTACAAAAAAAAGGGGGGGGCGCCTGGGTGGCTCAGTTGGTTGGGTGACTGCCTTTGCAGGTCATGATCCTGGAGTCCCTGGATCGAGTCCCACGTCGGGCTCCCTGCTCGGCAGGGAGTCTGCTTCTCCCTCTGACCCTCCCCCCTCTCATGTTCTCTCTCTCATTCTCTCTCTCTCAAATAAATAAATAAAATCTTTAAAAAAAAAAAAGATATCTATCTAGTCATACCTTGAGAAATGGAAAGCTTTGTAAATGTGCTAAATTCATCTTTTGTATAGTAAGTATAGGTACTGTTTAAAGCTAACACAGCAAGAACCAGAGGCATAAGTAAATCATTTATAAACGTAATAGTAACTGGGGTGCCTGGCTGGCTCCGTTGGGAGAGCATGCGACTCTTGATTTTGGAGCTGTGTTCAAGCCCCATGCTGGGGGTAGAGATTACTTAAAAGTAAAATCCTTAAAAAAATAAAAATAAATAAAAATACAATAGCAACTAGCAGAATTAAAATCTAAAATCAGAATTATTAAGAGCATTTTTAGCTCTTTAGTAGGGGAACCTTTTACCTTTCATTTTGTACTCTTCTAGATGTGAAATTTTTCCTTTTTTTTTCTTTTCTAAGATTATATTTATTTGAGAGAAAAAGCAAGACCATGGTGGGGGAGGGTGACCCACCCAGGTGCCCCTGAAATTTTTTCTCTACCAAGTGATTCATTATTCTTTTAATTTAAAAAAATAATTTAATAGAAAGCAACTATGAGGGGCACCTTGGTGGCTCAGGTTGTGATTCCAAGGTCCTGGGATTGATCCCGTCAGGCTCCCTGCTCAGCAGGGAGTCTGCTTCTTCCTCCCTCTGACCCTCCCACCCACTCGTGCTCTCTCTAATAAATAAAATCCTTTTAAAAAAGAAAAAAGCAACTATGATATAGTCAGAGTCACACTATACAGCAGTTAAAAAAATCAGGTAAGACTAGATATATATACTAATACACTGAAAAACACCCACAATGTATTTGTCAATGAAAAAGGCAAATTTCAAGTAAGGAGAATATATGTCTATACATATCTGTGTGTTCTGCATCTACCTTTACATGATAGTATACATGTGTTGGCATATATTTGTATATTTAAAAACATACTAAATATTTATTTGTATATACATGGAAAAAGCCCAGAATTTGCACACCCAAATATTTACAATGGCTGGCTTCTTCTATGGAATAAAAATAGGGGACAAGAGACATGACAGGTGAGGGCAGATGAAGGAGAATTTTTATTCTACATAACATGTATTTTTTAAAAATAATAAACATGGCTATGAAAAATGTTTTAAGGAAATTAAACCATCAAATGCTTAGCTTAAAAATTACTAATTTGGGGGCGCCTGGGTGGCTCAGTCGTTAAGCGTCAGCCTTCGGCTCAGGTCATGATCCCAGGGTCCAGGGATCGAGCCCCGCATCGGGCTCCCTCCTTGGCAGGAAGCCTGCTTCTCCCTCTCCCACTCCCCCTGATTGTGTTCCCTCTCTCGCTGTCTCTCTCTCTAATAAATGAATAAAATCTTAAAAAAAAAAATTACTAATTTGTTTTACTAAGATTATATTATCAGGTTTTCTGTGTAAGCTTACCTTGAAGGGTTCCAAGAAATACAACTACAGCTTAGCTTACATGAAATCTCATGCTGCAGAGACCACTGGCTGAGATTCATAACATCTGGCGCCTCATATATTCTTACTATACCATCTGCCGAACAGGTTGCTAACATAAGACCCATGTGCTTAGGAGCAAATTTCACATCGGTAACGGATGTTCTGCTATCCACTAGAGTTGTCCTCTTAACCTGAAAAAAAAAATTATTTATATACAAAAAGAAAAGATGGTGGAGTGGAAAGAACATCAGCTCTAAAATCACACTGCCATTTTACTAGGTATATAACCTTGAATAAATTATTTTAAAACCACCTGGGTCTGTATTTCCTCCACAGCAAAATACCACATACACAGTTGGCAATCCGTAATAAATCAGTGACCTATAATTAATCATTCCCTTTAAGGTAGAAAAAAGTTTGCCTTAGAAAGTCTAACTTTATTAAGAGTAAGGACTCTCCCTTAAGCAGACCAGTCACTAAACTAGAAAGTGTTCAAATTTTAATATAGGTAGTTTTGTCTCACAAAGTATGCTGCGAGCAGTAAATTAAATGAATTAAGAGTCTTTAATAGTACAATGGAAAGCATGCAACTTCTCCAAACATAAATGCCAGTTAGCCCTACTTGGATCACCACCATCCACTTGAAGAGAAGGCGTTTACTAGAGACCAAGAGAATGGTACAAAGCTGGCATTGTGATAATTACAGAACGCCACCAGAGCACATTCAAGCTACTTTCTGGCATCTAGATTTCTGACTGAAAATATCAACCAAATTTAGAAATCAGTACTTTACCGTCTATAATTACTAAAATACATCTTAAGGAGTCTCAATATGAGAAAAATATCACATAAACTCCAAGGACTGCATCCTTGCAAACATTTGTCTCTAAACACCATTGCATAATCAATACCAATACAATTGCTGAAATAGTAAATGTATTAATGGCAGTTGATTTAACTAAATACAAATAAATATGCAGATACCCCCTGCTTTTCAAACGTTTATGTTATGCCACTTTGCTTTTACTTTAGTGCCTTTCTCACTAACCAAAAGAAATCTGAAGAGGATTTTTGCTTTTACGACAAGAGAAAATAGCATTCATCATTTGTTTTGCAAGTCATTAGAGAGGCAGCAAGCACCCTCATATGTAAGAATGGCACCACCCAGCTCCTTCCCTGGGACCTACACAGCATTTCAGCATCAAGCCTCAACAGCTTTGAACTGTGTCTGCAAGTATCTGTGCTTTATCTTGATTTATGTTGTGCAAACATTAGCAAAATGTGTCCGAAGGCATCAGAAAAGCCTAAAAGAGGTTATTTTTTGGTTCAGGAACACTCAAAAATTCTTCCATGTAAGTTAATGGTAACTGATTCTCTACTTTATGCCATTTCAGCTTACGAAAGTTTTCCTAAGAATGCTCTATGTTAATATAACGGGGGAAAAACCTTTATCTCTAAGTTCAAATAAAAATCCTTTCTTTGCCACTACCCCTCAACCCAACCTACAGTATACTAATTGACCCATCTCTGACTGTTAGAAAACTCCCTCCAATTATATACATTTCCCTTCTTTCTCCCCTCAAGCAGTTGTTTGCCTTAGGGAGGCCCTAGGGAAAAAAATGAGACCAACCCCTCCCAACGTTAAAAAAAAATTTTAAGGGCACGTGACTGGCGACTCTAGTTCTCAGGGTTGTGAGTTAGAGCCCCACATTGGGTGTAGAGATTACTTCAATCAATCAATCTTAAAAAAAACTGTAGAACTATGAATAGCATGCAAGCTACAACTGTAGAATAATTAAAAGAATATGATAATGGCATTAAGGAGAGACACATAGGCCAATGGAACAAAATACAGTCCAGAAATAAACCCTCTCTCTATATCTGGTCAACTGATTTTCAATGAGGATGCCAAGACCATTCAAAGGGGAAAGGGTGTGGTGTCTCTCCCGACTGGATGGGGGCCCCCAAATGTGGGGCAACCCTATTGGGTAGAAGCCTGAAAAACGGGCAGTAAAAGGATTCACCAGAGGCAGAACAAAGGAGGTAGATATTTATCGAATACACGACAAGGGAGTGGCAGGCAGGACAGCATAGAGACTGTCTGCTAGGAGGCAGTGGGTGGAGGCTGTATTTAAAGGAGGAAGATGAGGAAGTATGGGGACTTCTGGAATTCTCCCTTTTATGGTAACTGTGCCAGGTTGTAAGTAGCCCATTGGTTAGTTAGGGCCTATGGATATTTTGAGGTGGGTGGCCTTTATGGGCCTGTTTGTATTCACCTTGCTTTACATTCCATTGCTCAAGCCTGTTGTCTAAAAGCGGCCTCTACAAAGAGCAGTCATTCCAATAAAAGATACCAGATACCGGGGGAGGGTATGTGTTATGGTGAACGCTGTGTATTGTGTAAGACTGATGAATCACAGACCTGTACCCCTGAAACAAATAATACATTACATGTTAATTTAAAAAAAAAAAGATACTGGGAAAACTGGATATTAACATATGACAGAATGAAGTTGGAAGCACCTGGCTGGCTCAGTTGGTAGAGCATGTGACTCTTGATCTCAGGGTCATGAGTTTGTGCATTGGGGGTAGAGATTATTTAAAAAAGAAAAAAAAAAAGTTGTACACTTACTTTATACCATATACAAAACTTAAGTAAAAATGAACAAAAGACCTAAATGTAAGAGCTAAAATTTTAGGGATGCCTGAGTGGGCTCAGTTGGTTAGGTGTCAACCTTCGACTCAGGTCATGATCCCAGGGTCCTGGGATCCGAGTCCCACATCAGGCTCCTTGCTCAGCAGGGAGCCTGTTTCTCCCTCTCCCTCTCCCTCTCCCACTAATGGCCAATGCGTTACTCCATCTGTCTCTTTCTGTCAAATAAATAAAAAAAACCTTAAAAAAAAAAAAGCTACAATTTAATACTCTTAATATAAAACTTTGGGGAAAGTCTTTTTGACATTGGATTTGGCCATGATTTCTTGAATATGACATCAAAAACACAGGAAATAAAAAAATAAATTGGACTTCATGAAAATTCTTAAATTTTGTGCATCAAAGGATACTGTCATGAGAGAGAAAAGGCAACTCACAGAATGGGAGAAAATATTTGCAAATCATATACCTGAGAAGGTACTAATATCCAGGATATAAAGAACTATATCCAACTCAACAGCAAAAAACCCAAACAACCCAATTTAAAAAATGGGCAAAGGACTTGAATAGACATTTCCCTAAAAAAGTAAAGGACTCTGGTACCAATTCCAATTCAGAGGGTGTTGGAGGGGGGATAACCCCCAACAAATAATTCTCACGTAACAGCAGGCTGTCCGAGAATTCAACTCAATTCTGACGCTATCTACCAAGAAATAGCATCAGATTCCACAGGTTAAGGGCTCAATCCTATAAGACTTCCCACACTTCAGCAACTTGAAGAGCTCTCAAAACGCAGACAGGCAGTCTGCTTAATAGATACCCATTTATTATAAAAGGATATAACTCAGAAATAGCCAGATGAAGAGATGCAAATTGTAAAGTAAGGGGAAAAGCATGAGGAGCTTCTATGCCCTCTTCAGGTCTACCACTCTCCCCACATCTCCACATGTTCACCAACCCCAAAACCCTGTGAACCTATGTTCTTTGGGGTTTTTATTGAGACTTCATTACATAGGCATGATGGAGTAACACATTGGCCATTAGTGAATGATTCAACCTCCAGCCCCTCTCCCCTCCCCAGAGGTCAGGGGGTGGGACTGAAAGTTCCAGCCCTCTAATCACATGGTTGGCCCCATTGGCAACCAGCCCCCATTCTTAGGCACTTTCCAAAAGTCACCTAACATAACAAAAGATGCCTTTATCACTTTCAACATTTAGAAAATTCCAACAGTTCTGGGATCTCTAAGTCAGGAACTGTGTTAGGAAGACCAAATACATATGAAAAATATATTTCTTATAAATCAAAACATTGCAAAAAGATATATAAATGGCCAATTAGCACATAAAAAGATGTTCAACATCATAAACCATTAGGGAAATGCAAAAACAAACAAAAAAAACCTCCACAAAGAGATACCATATCACACCTACTAAGAAAGCTACAATGGAAAAACAAAAACTGTAAACATTGGTGAGGACGTGGAGAAACTGGAACACTCGTGCATTGCTGGTGGGAATGTAAAATGGTACAGCCATTCTGGAAAGTAATTTAGTAGTTTCTCAAAAGTTAAACACAGAACTACCATATGAGCCAGTAATTCTACTCCTAGGTACATACCCAAAAGAACTGAACCCAAGATCTCAAACAGGTTATCTATACAATAATGTTCATAGTAGCAATGTTGGCTAGCTAGGATGCAATGGGGAAGGTACTCAAATAAGAAGGCTGAAAGAAAAAAAAAAGCTGAAAGCTATCAGCAAAGGGGAAGAGGAGAAGAGAGCAGGGAAGGAATATATTTTGTTTTGGAGAACGAACAGTTCCAGCCAAGGAGACCCCCACTCTGAGCTGTACTGGAGCTGAGGACACGCACAAAAGCCCCTAACCTTTGGCTCATTATATTACGATCTTCTATGGGCAGAGTTTTCCACCATTTTTTGAACACAGATGTACACACTAGCATGTTGACATGCTAGGCATGTGCAACTGAACTGAAGTATTTATGCAAGCTCCCTGTCCCTGCCCCCTATACACTGAATAAAAGCTTCCTGTACTAACCCCATGCAAGACAGTGCTTTGGAAACTATCTCCTTGTCTCCTAATAAAAAGTGTTTTGCTTTCTTGGGTTGTGTTCAATTTGATGCACCCCAATGGCAAATCCCTTGAGTTCAGTTACAGCATTATTTACAATAGCTAAAAGGCAGGGACAATCCAACTGTCTATCTACAGATAAATGGATAAACAAAATGTGGGATATACACACAATGGAATGTTACTCAGCCATAACAGGAATGAAACTGGAATATGTGACAACATGGATGGACCCTGAAAACATTTTGCTTAGTGAAATAAAGGACAAATACTAGAACAGTCAAACTGACAGAAAGTAGAATAGAGGTTACCAGGGGTTGAAAGAATGGAAGGAGGAGGTACTATTTAATGGTAAAGAACTTATATTGGGAATGATGAAGTTTTAATATAGATACTGATGATGTATACACAGCACTGTAAACGTAATTAATGCTATTGAACTGTACACTTACAGTTAACATGATAAATATGTTATGTATAATCTATAATTTATAAAATGCAGCAGAAAGAGCAGTATTGACAACATACAAGCATTAGTGTTGTAAGAAAGGTGAAGAGGACTGTTAGCAACAGAAAAGAAAACACTGTATTTATATCCTTTAAAAGGCATAAACTATATGAAGAATACAGAAAAAATTCATAATGGTGGTTGCCTCTAGGAAACAAACTGTGTGGCCAAAGAGGAGGAAGTTGTCACTGTATACACCCATTCGTACCTTCTGCATTTTATACCTTGTACCTGATTATCTATTACAAGAAATAAAGAGGAAAAAAAGAAAACATTGGAATGGGTCTTAGAGGTAATCTAGTTCAATTCTCTCACTTTATAAACAAGGAACTTGACCAGTACACACACTATACTCTTTTTAAAATTCGAACATCCAGGGGTACCTGGGTGGCTCAGTCGTTAAGCGTGAGCCTTCGGCTCAGGTCATGATCCCAAGGTCCTGGGATCGAGCCCCATATCGGGCACCCTGCTCAGTGGGAAGCCTGCTTCTCCCTCTCCCACTCCCCCTGCCTGTGTTCCCTCTCTCACTGTGTCTCTCTCTGTCAAATAAATAAATAAAATCTTTTAAAAAATAAATAAATAAAATTCGAACATCCAATCAGGGAAGACCTAGAGTAAATAGCAGAAGCAGATAAGAAGAGTATATTTTTTTTTTAAAGATTTTTTTTTTTTTTTTTTTTTTTGGGGGGGGAAAGGGAAAAAGAGCATGAGGGGGGGGGGGTTCAGAGAAAGAAGCAGACTCCCTGCCTAGCAGGGAGCCCGATGCGGGACTCGATCCTGGGACTCCAGGATCATGACCTGAGCCGAAGGCAGTCGCCTAACCAACTGAGCCACCCAGGCACCCGAGTATATTTTATAAGAAAACAAAGGTAACCACAAAAGAGAAAAAACAATTTTTTAATGGATTTTTAGAGGGCACTCAACTGTATGACAAAGCAAATACTACAGATTTATCATGAAAGTTATAATTAAACAATGCCACGAGTGCTCCTCAGTACCACTTCAGGCCCAAGACAAAATTAAATAAACAAGTAGGAGAAAAACATGGAAGAGAAAAAATGGAACTAGTAAATGTAGAGAGGAGTGGTAACATCTTATCAAGTGCCTGAAGCATTCCTGGAAAGACTGATGCTCCTCAGATTCTCATGCACCCCTCTCCCCATTCTATCCTCCCAACCCCTGAAAACCAACAAATGTCTCACCCAATGACTCTGTCCTCGAAGTTTATCATTTGATTCTCCTACTATTTCTTCCCACACAGCAGCTGTTCGGTCAAAAGAACAAGAAGCCAAAACCTGTCCAAATTCAGGATGGGCCCATGTCACACGCCACACAGATCCACTATGTGTCTGAGGAATTATTTAAAAAAAAAAACAAAAAAAACCACAAAAAACTGACTTTACTCATATTTCACACATATAAAGTTTTACTTGAGGAAATAGAGCACAGATATTTTTACTTCAGTAAGAGCAAAAAGCTATTTAATTTCACATTTAAATAAAAAGTTAAGTTCTAGAAATTTTTAACTTTTAGAAGATATTCTCTATTTAGGATTGTGGCCGTTCTGAAGTCCTTCTAACATTTTACTAATAAAGAAAAATCCAGCTGGATAAAGTTGACCTCTTCCAGTGCTAAGAGAAACCTGCTTCAGAGTTTAGCCCAACCAGGGTTTAAAAAAAAGATCTACCAGTCCACCATTTTTTTTACTTCCAAATTCTCTCTACAGGAAATGGCCACCTAATAAAATAAATAAGACTAATCAAAATTATTGGCTTCAAAAGCCTAACAGTACATAGAAACTATAGCAATAAAACACTTAACCGATTCCGATACCTGGCTACAGTGGACTATTCCAGGAAAAGCAGCAATGAGTGATCAAATTTAGAGAAGCCCAAATCCTTGTATTCTGAGAAAATAATTTAAAGCTCAGTAGCATTACCTTTAATATTTGAAAAATGGCAAATTACTATTCTTCGATTCTTCATGTTGACCAAAAGAAAAAGGAACAGATAGGTCTTAAAGCATTTCACATCCACAGAAGTTCATTTGTGCTTTCCGGTAAAGACACAGTATGACAACGAGCACCAGTCCACCAATAATGTTTATAAACTTTGTTTTATGCTTCTGTATATCTAACACTTTCACACTCAACAATCTCAGGACACTTTCATAATTGTGTAATTTCTACATGGTAAATATGTCATCCAAAGGTACACTTTGCACCCTTATTTTTTATCCTTTGTTTTGTCCAGTCTTTTTGTTTCACTTTTAATTCTTATTTATACAGGCTATCAGGTAAAAAATGCACTAGAGCAGTGAGATTTTGTTAAATATTAGATTTCCAGTAAAGCGCAACCTAACTAAGAAATAAAGATTACGCAGAGATAGTCATCAAAATAGAAAGGAAACAACTATATTAGCTATCATCAGTTGAACAAAACAGTATATTTACTGGTATATTTGTTTTACTGCTATATTTGTGTTTTTTAACAGGCTTTAAAAACCTATCAAAGTATTTATGAACTAAGTTTTAAACTAAAAAGCAAGAAATAAGGGTTTCCTTTTGGAGTGATATAGTTTTGGAACTGGATAGAGGTGATAATTGTACCAACATTGTGAATGTAGTAAATGCCACTGAATTGTTTATAAAAGATCAAACTACTAATACATGCCACAACATAAATGAACCACAAGGAAAGGGAAAGTAGCCAGACATAAAGAACTACATATTGTAGAATTCCACTTACATGAAATGTCTAGAAAAAGTAAAATTACAGAGACAGAAAACAGTTCTAGTGGTTGCCTAGGGCTTGAGTGGGGAATGGGGATTGACCCCAAACAGGCAGAAGGGAAATTTCAGGGCTGATTAAAGTGTTCTAAAACTAGATTGTGGTGACAGCTGTACAAGTGTATAAATTTCCTAACATTTGTTGAACTATTCATTTAAAATTGATGACTCTAATGGTAATCTGAGTAAAGCTGTTTTTAAAAAAAGAAATAGAACTTGTACAAAATATCACAACTATTAAAAATATGCCGGGACGCCTGGGTAGCTCAGTCAGTTAAGTGTCTGACTCTTGAGCTCAGCTCAGGTCTTGATCTCAGCGTCTGAGTTCAAGCCCCATGTTGGGCTCCACACTTGGCATGGAGCCTACTTAGGAAAAAAAATATATATATATATATACATACACATATATATATCTACACACATATATATATATGCAAAGAAAAAGGTAAGTAATAATACCAAAATGCTAAAAATAGTTATATTAGAATGCTACAGAATTGCACATTTTCCTACTCTCAAATTCTGAAGTATATTTTTGTTACTTTAATAGTTAAAAACATAAGATACTTTAGGAAAAGAAGTATACATTTTACAATTTTCTCAAAGAGAAATAGCAAGTCACTGATAATACCAAATAAATAATAAACATCTGAATTTTTTAAAAAGCACTGTAAAAATACTAACCTTCCAGCTAGCGGTACAATGCCAATCCCCACTTTCACTTTTATCCCAGACCTGTAAGAAAACAAAAGACATATTTTATTCCTACATATTCCTACAAACATGAAAAACAGTAACACTGGATCAGTATTAGGGCAAAAGAAGCAAACATAAATTCACAAAATAACAACAACCAATAAGTAAACATTCATTCACATACTAACTGAGAACCTGGGGAGTGCCAGACACCAGGCTGGGCACTCAGGGGTCAAAGAATTTGTGCTCTCGTAGGTAACGGTAGGTAACAGAGATGAGTACAGTTGCAGTCAAGTCTTGTTATTGAAGAAATTGTGTTCTACGATGTTGCTGAGAACACTGAATCAGCAAATACTAAACCACCGCTGCCAGGGGAAAGACAAGGGAAGATTCGTAGGAGCCTGTGTTCACAAAATATTTGTCAACCAATCAATACATAACCTTGTTTTATGTATGTACCTGTTTAATGACACCTTTTTAGTGTATATTATTGATTCATTAACACTGAAATCATAGCGAACAGTAACTGTCTGAATGAAGCTTTCCTAACACATAACATTTTCTCCAGAGGGCAATCACAGCCTTCTTGCACCTAGGAACACTAGGAAGCACTTCAGCATTACACCTGGGGACAATTTTAAACAGTGAAATCACCAACAAATAAACAAAAATGTGAAAAATGCAGCACAAAATAGACAAGGAAAAGGACACTTGTTTACAGAATAAGAGCCCAAACAAGCAGTGTCACCCTGTTTAACCTCAGCTGGAAACATGCACTTCAGGCAACTCCAATTTTTTGCTACTCTGTGCTCATATCAGCAAATAACTATGAGTACTGATTTTGGAATTACAAATAAATTGTAAAAAGTAGGTAAATTCACAAATACAGAATTTGCTAATAATGAGGATCAACTGTATATCTAACAACAAAAGCAAAATACTGACTCTTAACTATCAAAAAATATAGACGACAGGGGTGCCTAGGTGGCTCAGTCAGTTAAGCGGCTGCCTTCAGCTCAGGTCATGATCCTGGGATCCAGTCCCACACTGGGCTTCCTGCTCAGCAGGGTAGTATGCTTCTCCCTCTCCCTGCCGCTCTGCCTACTTATGTGTACACTCTGCCTATTTATGTGTGCGCTCTCTCTCTGTCAAATAAATAATATCTTTAAAAAAAAAAGAAGTGATAAATTCCTCAAGAAACGAAAAATAGAATTACCACATGATCCAGCAATTCCACTTCTGGGCACATACCCAAAAGGGCTGAAAGCAGGGTCTCAAAGAGATATCCGTACACCCACATTCATAGCAGAATTACCCACAATAGCAAAAATGTAGAAGCAACCCAAGTCCACTGACAGATGAATGATAAGCAAAATGTAGTTAATTCACAATACATATTCAGCATTAAAAGGAAGGGAAGGAGGGAAGAAATTTTGATGAACTACATTTTGCTTATCATTCAGCCTTAAAAAGGAAGAAATATTTACAATACATATTCAGCCTTAAAAAGGAAGAAGATTCTAACATAGATTCCAACATGTACAAACTTCAAAGACTCTATGCTAAGTGAAGTAAGATAGTCACAAAGCAGACAAATATTGTATGATTCCACTTATATGAGGTACACAGAGTAGTCAAATTGTTAAGAGACAGAAAGTCGAATGGGGATTGCCAGGGGGTGATGACAGGGAGAATGGTACAGAGTTTCAGTTTTGCAAAATGAAAAGATTCTGTAGATAGATGGTGGCGATGGCTGCACAAAGATATGAATGTACTTAATACTACTGAACTATATACACTTAAACATGGTTACAAGAGTAAATTTTATGTTATGTGTATTTTACCACAATTTACAAAAATTAAAATGTTAATAACGCCTGGCATGGATAATGATCCTACCAAATCAATACTCTGGCAGTGTGAAATAGAACCTTGGAAATGGCAATATGCCAATTATTCACAAAAGCTTTCAAAATATTCACTAGTTTCTCTACTTGAACGAGGTTAAGAAAATCAGTCAAAACACACGAAAAGCTAAAGTAATGAAGATTTTCATTGCAATACTACTTCTGACAGACAAAACCTACAAAATCGAAAGATTAAAAGATTCAATAAGTGGATAAGGAAAAAAATGTTTGGCATATTCAGTTAACAGAAATTAATGCAATATTCGACAAGTGGATTGATGAATGGATAAAAAAGTGTGTACATATACAACAAAATAGTCAATCTTTTTTTTTTAAGATTTTATTTATTTATTTGACAGAGAGACAGCGACAGAGAGAATATGGGGGGGTGGGGCTGGAGAGGGAGAAGCCTGACTCTGGGCTGGATCCCAGGACGCTGGGATCATGACCTGAACCCAAGGCAGACACTTAACGACTGAGCCACCCAGGCGCCCCATCAATTTTTTTTTTTTTTTAATTTTATTTATTTGTCAGAGAGAGTGCGCGCACAAGCAGGGGAAGCGGCAAGCAGAGAGAGTGCAGGCTCCCTGCTAAGCAAGGGAGCCTGCCTGGGAACTCGATGGGGGGGGGGATCATGATCTGAGCCCAAGGCAGACTCTTAACCTACTGAGCCACCCAGATGTCCCAATGTTACTCAATCTTAATGAAATTATGATACATGTTACAAATACCAATGAACCTTGAAAACATCATGGCAAGCATAATAAACCAAACACAAAAGGACAAATATTGAGATACCCAGCATAGTCAAATTTATGACGAAAGGATTAGAAGTGACCAAGGGCTGGGGGCAGTGGGGAAGAAGCTACTGCGTAGAGTTTTAGTTTAGGATGAAAAGAAAGTTCCAGAGATGAATAGTGGTGATGGTTGCACAACAATGGAATTTGTGCTTAATGCCATTTAACTATAAAATATACTTAAAGATGGTTAGTTTACCACAATTTAAAAAAATTTTTAAGTGAATTTAAATCTTTTAGGAATTACAACGCTATTTTTCAGAAGGGAATTTATGTATCTATGTATCTATGTATTTTAGAGAGAGTGAGTGCATGGGGAGAGGGAGGAGAGAGGCAGACCCCCGCTGAGCTCAGAGCCCCACGCAGCTCTATCTGAGGACTCTGCTATCAGGACCTGAGCTGAGATCGAGTCCCATGCTCAACCAACTGAGCCACCCAGGCGCCCCAAGCCTAGTTGTTATTAACTATCTTTGAGGGATGACTAGTACCAAACTTGTCTGTGAAAACAAGTGATAAAAACTGTCCTTCAGCTTTTCAGTTATTTTGGAGTCGTCGAGAATACACATAATCCACACTCCAGCTTTCGTCTTCAAGACTTATCATTTACTGTATAATAATCTCTAAAGTTCCTAAATCCCAAAGACCATCCTCTTATCATAGAAATTCTGCTTGTCAGAGCAGTGTGCATCTACACGAACTGTAAGAAACAAACATGGATTTATGTTTCTTCCATTGCGAAAAGAGATGAGCTTCCTATCTGAACATAAAGAGAGAACAATCTCCCCAAGATGGGGACAAGTCACAGCACTTGAGACAACAAGGCGAACTGACTGCATTACAAGTCGCAAGGCAAAGTCCCCTGGCTGAACCAGCGTGGTAACAAGACAACTATTCCCAAACCCGAGCGGTCTGACAAATCCCTCGCGCACACAAGGCTGAGGGGCTCTCTGGCTCTTGCCCGCAAGGACCCGAGCCTGCGCGGGCTGGAACACGCGTGCTCCCAAGGCCCCCAGCGGCGGGAGCGCGCACGTGGCCACGACGCCCGCCCTCCCCCTCCGCGCAGGCGCAAGGCAGCGTGCCACCTCCCACCCCGGGGCGGGGGGCGGCTGTGACCCCACAATACTGAGGCAAGGATGGAGGAGCACACCAGCCGCCGGCTCGCCTTGGGCTCCAAATCTCGTGCCCAGCGGCGCGCCTCAAAATCGGGGAGTAGTCCCCTTTCCAAGCGCCGCTCCTTCCGCTCTAACAGGGAATCATGCACGCTCTCACTTCCCCTCCTTCCGGGCCCGGCCCCGCCCCAAGGCTCCGCGCACACCTTGACGCTCTGGTCGCTGGAGCAGGTAGCCATCCGTCGCCCATGGAAGTCGAAAGAGACATCATGGATGAGATCTTTATGGTCCGCCGCGATGTGGCGCGCCACAAACATGGCTTCCGTGAGGCCGCGCCTCCTCCGTCTGCCCCTCCCACCACCGAAGAGGGCGACCGCGGCGGCGCGGGGACCGCAGCCCACCAGGACCCCGCGGCCGACAGGGCGCGCACGGCGCGTTTAGTCCGCGCGCAACCCGCGCTGCGCCCCGCCCCTTTACCCGTCATGCCCCGAAAGGCTGCGGGGAGAGCGACTGCGCCTGCGCCTCCTGAAAGAGCCCTGGAGCGGGAAGGCTCTATTCCTGGCAGGCTCGTCTTTGCTGTGCTGTAATGAAAGTTAAAAGAATTTATTGTTAAAGTATGATAATTGGGAAAAGTGAGAAAGTTAGAAAAAAACATCCACAGACTTGGGCCTTGAATCAGTATTGGTCAGTGTCTAACCCCCTACCCAGACACTGGCTCAGAGCAAGTGAAGACGGAAGGGCGCTTTGCTGGGACAATTAAGGAGCAAGGAAGGGTGGAAATATGCCGAAAGAGTCCAGGCTTAGCCTAAAAATAAAGAGAGGAGGGATAGAGTTGAGAGGGAAAAACCAAGGGGTTATGGAGGTCGAAGAGCTGGTGTGAAGGAGAGAAAAGGTAAGGATCCAAAGTCATCAAAATGTTTATAAAATTTTCACAGAACAGGCTTGGGGGTGTCAAGAACCAAGATAGGGGCAATAAGATACTGGAAATTAGAAAGTTCTTCGTGAAGAAACTCAAGTCACCTAAGAAAATGGCAGGAGCCAAAATGATCTGGAAGACCGAGAAGTCTGGAGCTAGATTTCTCAATAAAGAAGCAAAACAAAAACAAAACCCTGGCAAGAGACCAGTGAAAAAGAGCCCTCAAATCAATGATTCTGTCAAACCCAGAATTTCCCTTGCCTATCTGAAAGTAGAGCATTTCTATAAAACCTTTCCTAAGATGAAATGGCATACAGGGAAGAATCAATTACCATAAGTTTCCATGGAAACTTTTTAAGCGGTCTCAGACCCCAAAAAATAAATTCTCTTAGGCTTTTCTGATACCATCTTAGGTCACACGTTGTTAATGGATGCACAAAATAAATCAACATAAGGCACAGATGCTCACACAGACAGTTCAAAGCTCTGGCAGCTTGATGTTCAGATGCTGTGTAGTTTCCAGGGAAGAAGTTCTGTATTGCCACTGATGCTCCCAGTTACTGCTGCCTCTACAAACAGCTAGCTGCAAGACAAATACTGAATGTTATTTTCACTTTTCACCTCTTTCTGTAAAAGGAAAAATCCCCTTTAGATTTTTGTTTTCTGTTAGCAAAACAGGTACTGATACAGGTCTTGCATAAAAGCAAAGTGGTGTAACATGAACTTTCAAAAAGAGGGGGATGCCTCTATTCTGCAGAGACTTTAGCGATTTAGGGTATTTTGTTTATCAGGCATTCTAGAGGGCTTAGTGGTAAAATTAGGATGGGAAACGGTGGAATATTAGGTTGGGGGAATGGAAATAGAAAAAAAATTCAAAAATAAGCCTGCAGAAAGGGTTTATATTTTGGATTATGGCCAGAAATGAGAAATGACAAGAATGTGGGGCATGGTGAGATTAGCAGCCTGGAAAGTTTTCAAAATAATTAGTCCCAGATGTCCCCTGATGGATTGCACAGAAACCTGCAGAGGGAGGTGGAGAAATGACTTAGCCTTTCTGGAATTTTTTTTACTTGCCTTTTTTTTTTAAACTAAAAATAAAATGTTGGGTTACCTGGGTGGCTCAGTCAGTTAAGTGTCCTACTCTTGATTTCGGCTCAGATCATGATCTCTGGGTTGTGAGGTTGAGCCCCAGATTGGGCTCCACTCTGGGCAGAGCCTGCTTGAGATTCTCTCTCTGCCCCTCTTCCCCTGCCATTCTCCCTCTCTTAAAAAAGAAATTAAAAAAAAAAAGTAAGATGTTATTGATACTTTAACAGACAGGCCCGAAATCTGTGAGTTGCGGGTACGATTACTAATAACAACTGTAACTGCTTTAAGGTCAAAAAGACTCATTTCCAAAAACAATACTCACTATCTATAAAAATCCAATCAATTTAGAAAAGCTCTAAAACTTTTTTAAGTTTCATTTATTTAAGTAATCTCTACACCCAGTGTGGGGCTCGAACTCACAACCCCAAGATCAAGAGTCATATGCTCTTCTGACTGAGCCTAAAAGCTCTAAAAATTTTTTTAATATTCTTTAAATTAGGGGTGCCTGTGCACCCCAATGTTTATAGCAGCAATATCCACAATAGCCAAACTATGGAAAGAGACCAGATGTCCATCGACAGATAAATGAATAAAGAAGATGTGGTGTGTATGTATATATATATACATGTATATATATATGTATATATATATATATATATATATATCTACAATGGAATAATACGCAGCCATCAAAAAATGAAATCTTGCCATTTGCAAGATTTGCAAATCTTGTAGTTCCACCATGGAACTAGAGGGTATTATGCTAAGTGAAATAAGTCAATCAGAGAAAGACAATTATATGATTGCACTGATACGTGGAATTTAAGAAACAAGGCAGAAGATTATAAGGGAAGAGAGGAAAAGATGAAACAAGACAAAACCAGAGAGGGAGACAAACCATAAGAGACTCTTAATCTTAGGAAACAAACTGAGGGTTGCTGAAGGGGAGGAGGGGGGTGGGGGGATGGGGTACCTGGGTGATGGACATTGGGGAGGGTATGTGCTGTAATGAGCACTGGGTATTATATAAGACTGATGAATCACAGACCTCTACCCCTGAAACAAATAATACATTATTTGTTAATTTGAAAATTTTAAAAATAATAAATTAGAGGTGCTTGGGTGGCTCAGTCGGTTAAGTGTCTGCCCTCAGCTCAGGTCATGATCCTCCCAGGGTCCTGGGATTGAGCCCCACACCAGGCTCCCTGCTCAGCGGGGAGCCTGCTTCTCCCTCTCCTCCCTGCTCATGCTCTCTCTCTCTGTCTCTCTCGCAAATAAATAAAATCTTTAAAAGTATATATTTTTTAAATTAAAAAATATTTTTACAGCTCAGAGACAGTAAACAGATCAATATTTGCCAGAGATTATCTAGGTGGAGGGTTGAATAGGTGAAGTACAGAGGATTTTTTTTTAAGACTTTATTTATTAGAACAGTTTTAGGTTCACAGTAAAATGGAGCAGAAAATACATAGAGTTCTCATATACATGCCTCCTCTACCCCCACACACGGCCTCCCCCACTACAATTGCTAGCAACACAGTAATACAGTTGTTATAATTGATGAACTATGCTGACTCATCATCATCACTATCACCCAGAGTCTATAGTTTATGTTGAGGTTCACTCTGGGTATTGTATATTCCATGGGTTTTGACAAATGCATGGTGACATATACCCACCATTGTAGTATCATACAGAATAGTTTCACTGTCTTACAAAGTCTCTGTTCTCTGCCTATTCATCTCCCCCTCCCCCCCAACCCTGACAACCAATGATCATTCAACAGTCACCAAATATTTTCTTTTCCAGAATGTCATAAAGTTGGAGTCATACAGTATATAGCCTTTTCCAATCAGCTTTTTTCACTTGGTAATGTTCATTTAAGGTTCTTCCATGTCTTTTCAGGACTTGATAGCTCATTTTTTTTAGCACTGAATAATATTTTTTTATTAACGTATAGCTGACTTTTTTATTTTTTTGAAGTATAGGTGAAGCTCTGAATAATATTCCATTGTCTGGATGTACCACAGTTTATCAATTCATTCACCTATTAAAGGACATCTTGGTTGTTTCTAAGTTTTGGCAATTATGAATAAAGCTGCTATAAATATCCATGTGGACATAAATTTTCCAATTCTTTGGATAGACACCAAGGACTGTGACTGAGGTATCATATGGTAAGAGTATGTTTAGTTTTGCAAGAAACCACCAAACTGTCTTCCAAACTGGCTGTACCATTTTGCATTCCCACCATCAATGAATGAGAGTTCCTCTTGCTCCACATCATCACCAGCATTTGGTGTTGTGTTTTGGATTTTCATCATTTTAATAGGTGTGTAGTGGTATCTCATTATTGTTTTAATTTCCATTTCCCTGATGGCATATGATATGGAGCATCTTTTCATATGCTTATTTGCTGTCTGTATATCCGCTTTGATGAGGTGTCCAAGTCTTTTGCCTCCCCCCCCCCTTTTTTTAACCAGGTTTTTGTTTTATTTCTGAGTTTTCAGAGTTCTTTGTATATTTTGGATAAAGTCCTTTATCAAATGTGTCTTTTGCAAATATTTTCTCCCATTTTGTGGCTTATCTTCTCATTCTCTTGGCCATTTCTTACATAATTATTATACGACTATTTACTATAAGAAATGTTTGGGGCGCCTGGGTGGCTCAGTCATTAAGCGTATGCCTTTGGCTCAGGTCATGATCCCAGGGTCCTGGGATCGGGTCCCACATCGGGCTCCCTGCTCGTCGGGGAGTCTGCTTCTCCCTCTCCCACTCCCCCTGCTTGTGTTCCCTCTCTCACTGTGTCTCTGTCAAATAAATAAATAAAATCTTTAAAAAAAAAAAAAAGAAAGAAAGAAAAATGTTTGAGGGGTGCCTGGGTGATTTAGTCAGTTAAGCATCTGCCTTCAGCTCAGGTCATGATCTCAGTGTCCCGGGATCAGGCCCTGCTTTGGGATCCCTGCTTGGCAGGGAGTCTACTCCCTTCTCCCTCTGCCCCTCCCCCTGTTCACTCTCTCTGTCTCTGTCTCTCTCTCAAATAAATAAGTAAAATCTTAAAAAAACAAAAAAAGAAAGAAAGAAATGTTTGAAAATACAAGTTTATATAGGGGCACCTGGGTGGCTCAGTAGGTTAAGCATCTGCCTTCGGCTTGGGTCAGGATCCCAGAGTCTCAGGATTGAGCCCCTCCTAGGGCTCCCTGCTCAGCGGTGAGTCTGCTTCTCCCTTTGCCCCTCACCCCGCTCGTGCTCTCTCTCTCTCTCTCAAATAAATAAATAAAATCTTTTTTTAAAAAAAACAAGTTTTTATAGAGTAAAAAGTTAAAGTTCCCTTTCACCCCACAATCTAATCTTCCTGCCCAAAAAATCTGATTGTTACTCTGTTACCCCTTCACACATTTTCTGTGGATTTACAGAACATAAAACATATAAGTGTACCTAGTATCAGAAAGTTTGTTTGGTTTTTGAAAATAAATTTACAAATACTATACCATTTTTTGCTTTTTAAAAAATATCCAATATGCCTTAGAGATCCTTCTACATGGCCCCAGTTCATTCTTTCAATCTTGTAACCTATGCATTCCAAAATACGGATGAATTGTGGTTTATTTAACCATGCTCCTGCTAACGTACTAGCATGTGAAGATCACCATAGTAAGTTCATGTAAGTTTAACTATATGTGCTGTATTATAGTTCTAAAGTTTTTCTTCATATAATTGTACATGTTTCTAATTAGGCTTATTAAATCTTTTAACAGTTTCTTATACTATTGTGAATGGGCTCTTTTTGGGGAGAGAACCCTTTTTTTTGTATGTTGTTTATAAGAAAGCTATTACATTTTGTATGTTTATTTTTTTAAAAGATTTACTCATGGGGTGCCTGGGTGGCTCAGTCAGTTAAGCATCTGCCTTCAGCTCAGGTCATGATCTCAGGGTCCTGGGTTCGAGCCCCACATCAGGCTCACCACTTCACTGGGAGTCTGCTCCTACCTCTCCCTCTGGCCCTCCGCCGCTCATGCTCTCTCTCTCTCTCTCTCTCAAATAAATAAATAAAATCTTTAAAAAAAGATTTATTCACTTATTTGAGAGAGAGAGAGTGGGGTGGGGGAAGGAGCATAAGGAGAGAATATCCAAGCAGACTCCCACTGAGTGCAGAGCCTGACACAGGGCTCGATCCCATGAACCATGAGATCAGGACCTAAACCAAAGCCAAGAAGAATCAGATCCCCGACCAACTGAGCCATCCAGGAAACCCTAAATTTTGTATGTTTATTTTGTATTTGTTCCCTTATTGGATCCTTAGTTCATTTAGCTTCTACATTGAATAAAAAATCATACCAGGTGCAAATAATGAGTTATAGATCCTTTGTATCAGTCAGTATTCAATCACAAAAACAGTATCCATTCAAGTTATTTGAAACAGGGAATTCAACACAGGAAATTGGTTATAAATATATTGGAAGCATAAGTTAAGAGCAAAAAAGGAACCCAGAGATTACTAACTGCCGGAAACTGTTCGCACCCTTAGGGCAGGAAGAGTGAAGGAGAAAATAGAGCCCGCCATCACTGACCCTCAGGCACTGATGTTCGAACATCAGCAACAGGCAGGAAACCTGGAGCTAATGCTCCAGATGATTCTGCAGGTGTCTGTCTGGCAATAGCCACAGCCAGAGGAGGAAGGGCCCCAAGTTCTGCACAGCTGAGGTTCTCGGAGCCTCTGCTGCAACTGCAGGAGCCAGAGCAGAGTGCTACGGCTATTCTTTCTGTTAGAACCGCACTCCTAAGCAGGAAGCCAGTCTTGCCATTCGCCAACACTGCAGCAGCCGTCTGAGATGCCTCCACTGAAAAGGAAGGAAGGCTCCTCCCTTTCTCTCACATTCCAATCTCCTACCAGTGTCTCTTGTAGGAAGAACCTGATTAGAGACAGCTGGTAAGAGTCTGGGAAAACTAACAGAGGTTTCCAGTTCCCTGTATTATGGAAAGAAAGAAGGGTGGGATAATAAATCCAGTGCTAATGCTCATATATTGTTGAATAAGAGCTATGGCCATACTTACCTTGTTACTAATGTTAATGAAACCGCTTTTAATGCGGTAGAATTTCTTGAAAGGATGAACTTCTATTTCTAGCTTCTGAGGAATCTTTATTAGGAATTAGTGTTTTAGGGGCGCCTGGGTGGCTCAGTCGGTTACGTGTCTGCCTTTGGCTCAGGTCATGATCTCAGGGTCCTGGGATAGAGTGCGCATCAGGCTCCCTGATCAGTGGGGAGCCTGCTTCTCCCTCTCCCTTTCCTCCTCTACCTGCTTGTGCTCTCTCTTGCTCTCGCTCTCTCGCTCTCTCTCGCTCTCTCTCACTCTCTCGCTCTCTCAAATAAATAAAATGTTTATTAGAAAAGGAATTAGTGTTTTATCACCTTTTCCCTATCAGTACATTAATCAATTTCCTAATGCTAAACCATTATTATTCTAATACATGACTGGTAATTCACTAATATTTTATTTAGGGTTTTTGCCTCTGTATTTATAAGGAATATGGGCAGATAGTGTGTACTTTACATGCATCCATGCATGCTGTTCTTGTCTTTTTGTGGTTTCTGAATTATATTAACCAAAAATAAGTCAGGAAGCTTTCACCTTTTTCTGTCCTGGACTAGTTTAATATAGGAGCCACTATTCTGCAAGTATTTTGCAGATGACATGCACAAAATTATATAGGCCTGATGACTTTGGTAGTGAGGGAGTGGTTGATTTTAATTACCTTAAAATTTTTGAAAAATTATTGGTCTCTTTAGATTTCCCACCTTTCCAAGTCAATTTTGATCATTATTTTCCCTTAAAAATCAATCAACTGAGATATTTAAATGTATCGATATAAATTCATCTGGTAATTTCTTATAATTAAAAAAAACTCCATAACTGATGTAATGCTTTTTTGTTTCTATTGTTTTGTCTTATTTCTTTTTTTGTAAACATTTTACTTTTTTTTTATTCTTATGTTAATCCCCATACATTACATCATTAGTTTTAGATGTAGTGTTCCATGATTCATTGTTTGTGCATAACACCCAGTGCTCCATGCAGAATGTGCCCTCCTCAATACCCACCACCAGGCTAACCCATCCTCCCACCCCCCTCCCCTCTAGAACCCTGTTTGTTTTTCAGAGTCCATTGTCTCTCATGGTTCGTCTACCCCTCCGATTTCCCCCGCTTCATTCTTCCCCTCCTGCTACCTTCTTCTTCTTTTTTTTTCTTAACATATATTGCATTATTTGTTTCAGAGGTACAGATCTGAGATTCAAGTGTCTTGCACAATTCACAGCGCTTACCAGAGCACATACCCTCCCCAGTGTCTATCACCCAGTCACCCCATCCCTCCCACCCCACACCCCACTCCAGCAACCCTCAGTTTGTTTCCTGCGATTAAGAATTCCACATATCAGTGAGGTCATATGATACATGTCTTTCTCTTTTTGACTTATTTCGCTCAACATAATACCCTCCAGTTCCATCCACATTGTTGCAAATGGCAAGATCTCATTCCTTTTGATGGCTGCATAATATTCCATTGTGTATATATACCACTTCTTCTTTATCCATTCATCTGTTGATGGACATCTTGGCTCTTTCCACAGTTTGGCTATTGTGGACATTGCTGCTATAAACATCAGGGTGTACGTACCCCTTCAGATCCCTACTTTTGTATCTTTGGGGTAAATACCCAGTAGTGCAATTGCTGGATCATATGGTAGCTCTATTATCAACTTTTTGAGGAACCTCCATACTGTTTTCCAGAGTGGCTGCACCAACTTGCATTCCCACCAACAGTGTAGGAGGGTTCCCCTTTCCCCGCATCCCCGCCAACATCTGTCATTTCCTGACTTGTTAATTTTAGCCATTCTGACTGGTGTGAGGTGGTATCTCATTGAGGTTTTGATTTGGATTTCCCTGATGCCGAGCGATATTGATCACTTTTTCATGTGTCTGTTGGCCATTTGGATGTCTTCTTTCGAAAAATGTCTGTTCATGTCTTCTGCCCATTTCTTGATTGGATTCTTTGTTCTTTGGGTGTTGAGTTTGATGAGTTCTTTATAGATTTTGGATACTAGCCCTTTATCTGATATGTCATTTGCAAATATCTTCTCCCATTCTGTCGGTTGTCTTTTGATTTTGTTGACTGTTTCCTTTGCTTTGCAAAAGCTTTTTATCTTGATGAAGTCCCAATAGTTCATTTTTGCCCTTGCTTCCCTTGCCTTTGGCGATGTTTCTAGGAAGAAGTTGCTGCGGCTGAGGTCAAAGAGGTTGCTGCCTGTGTTCTCCTTTAGGATTTTGATGGACTCCTGTCTCACATTGAGGTCTTTCAACCACTTGGAGTCTATTTTTGTGTGTGGTGTAAGGAAATGGTCCAGTTTCATTCTTCTGCATGTGGCTATCCAATTTTCCCAACACCATTTGTTGAAGAGACTGTCTTTGTTCCATTGGACATTCTTTCCTGCTTTGTCAAAGATGAGTTGACCATAGAGTTGAGGGTCCATTTCTGGGCTCTCTATTCTGTTCCATTGATCTATGTGTCTGTTTTTGTGCCAGTACCATACTGTCTTGATGATGACAGCTTTGTAATAGAGCTGGAAGTCTGGAATTGTGATGCCGCCAGCTTTGCTTTTCTTTTTCAACATTCCTCTGGCTATTCGCGGTCTTTTCTGGTTCCATACAAATTTTAGGATTATTTGTTCCATTTCTTTGAAAAAAGTGGATGGTATTTTGATGGGGATTGCATTGAATGTGTAGATTGCTCTAGGTAGCATTGACATCTTCACAATATTTGTTCTTCCAATCCATGAGCATGGAACGTTTTTCCATTTCTTTGTGTCTTCCTCAATTTCTTTCATGACTATTGTATAGTTTTCTGAGTACAGATCCTTTGCCTCTTTGGTTAGATTTATTCCTAGGTATCTTATGGTTCTGGGTGCAATTGTAAATGGGATCGACTCCTTAATTTCTCTTTCTTCTGACTTGTTGTTGGTGTATAGGAATGCCACTGACTTCTGTGCATTGATTTTATATCCTGCCACTTTACTGAATTCCTGTATGAGTTCTAGCAGTTCTGGGGTGGAGTCTTTGGGGTTTTCCACATAAAGTATCATATCATCTGCAAAGAGTGAGAGTTTGACTTCTTCTTTGACGATTTGGATGTCTTTGATTTCTTTTTGTTGTCTGATTGCTGTGGCTAGGACTTCCAATACTATGTTGAATAGCAGTGGTGATAGTGGACATCCCTGCCGCGTTCCTGACCTTAGGGGGAAAGCTCTCAGTTTTTCCCCATTGAGAATGATATTCGCTGTAGGTTTTTCATAGATGGCTTTTATGATATTGAGGTATGTACCCTCTATGCCTATACTCTGAAGAGTTTTGATCAAGAAAGGATGCTGTACTTTGTCAAATGCTTTTTCTGCATCTATTGAGAGGATCATATGGTTCTTGTTCTTTCTTTTGTTAATGTATTGTATCACATCGATTGATTTGTGGATGTTAAACCAACCTTGCAGCCCAGGGATAAATCCCACTTGGTCGTGGTGAATAATCCTTTTAATGTACTGTTGGATCCTATTGGCTAATATTTTGGTGAGAATTTTTGCATCCATGTTCATCAGGGATATTGGTCTGTAATTCTCCTTTTTGATGGGGTCTTTGTCTGGTTTTGGGATCAAGGTAATGCTGGCCTCATAAAATGAGTTTGGAAGTTTTCCTTCCATTTCTATTTTTTGGAACAGTTTCAGAAGAATAGGTATTAATTCTTCTTGAAATGTTTGGTAGAATTCCCCTGGGAAGCCATCTGGCCCTGGGCTTTTGTTTTTTGGGAGATTTTTGATGACTGCTTCAATTTCCTTAGTGGTTATAGGTCTGTTCAGGTTTTCTATTTCTTCCTGGTTCAGTTTTGGTAGTTGGTACATCTCTAGGAATGCATCCATATCTTCCAGGTTATCTAATTTGCTGGCATAGAGTTGCTCATAATATGTTCTTATAATTGTTTGTATTTCTTTGGTGTTGGTTGTGATCTCTCCTCTTTCATTCATGATTTTGTTGATGTGGGTCATTTCTCTTCTCTTTTTGATAAGTCTGGCCAGGGGTTTATCAATCTTGTTAATTCTTTCAAAGAACCAGCTCCTAGTTTCGTTGATCTGTTCTACTGTTCTTTTAGTTTCTATTTCATTGATTTCTGTTCTGATCTTTATGATTTCTCTTCTCCTGCTGGGTTTAGGCTTTATTTGCTGTTCTTTCTCCAGCTCCTTTAGGTGTAGGGTTAGGTTGTGTACTTGAGACCTTTCTTGTTTCTTGAGAAAGGCTTGTATTGCTATATACTTGCCTCTTAGGACTGCCTTTGCTGCATCCCAAAGATTTTGAATAGTTGTGTTTTCATTTTCATTGGTTTCCATGAATTTTTTTAATTCTTCTTTAATTTCCTGGTTGACCCATTCATTCTTCAGTAGGATGCTCTTTAGCCTCCATGTATTTGAGTTCTTTCTGACTTTCCTCTTGTGATTGAGTTCTAGTTTCAAAGCATTGTGGTCTGAAAATAGGCAGGGAATGATCCCAATCTTTTGGTACTGGTTGAGACCTGATTTATGACCTAGGATGTGATCTATTCTGGAGAATGTTCCATGGGGACTAGAGAAGAATGTGTATTCCATTGCTTTGGGATGGAATGTTCTGAGTATGTCTGTGAAGTCCATTTGGTCCAGTGTGTCATTTAAAGTCTTTATTTCCTTGTTGATCTTTTGCTTAGATGATCTGTCCATTTTAGTGAGGGGGGTGTTAAAGTCCCGCACTATTATTGTATTGTTGTTGATGTGTTTCTTTGCTTTTGTTATTAATTGCCTTATATAATTGGCTGCTCCCATGTTAGTGGCATAGATATTTACAATTGTTAGATCTTCTTGTTGGATAGACCCTTTAAGTAGGATATAATGTCCTTCCTCATCTCTTATTACAGTCTTTGGTTTAAAATCTAATTTGTCTGATAGAAGGATTGCCACCCCAGCTTTCTTTTGGTGTCCATTAGCATGGTAAATGGTTTTCCACCCCCTCACTTTCAATCTGGGGGTGTCTTTGGGTCTAAAATGAGTCTCTTGCAGACAGCATATCGATGGGTCTTGTTTTTTAATCCAGTCTGATAGCCTGTGTCTTTTGATGGGGGCATTGAGCCCATTTACATTCAGGGTAACTATTGAAAGATAGGAATTTAGTGCCATTGTATTGCCTGTAAGGTGACTGTTACCGTATATTGTCTGTGTTCCTTTCTGGTCTATGTTGCTTTTAGGCTCTCTCTTTGCTTAGAGGACCCCTTTCAAGATTTCTTGTAGGGCTGGTTTTGTGTTTGCAAATTCCTTTAGTTTTTGTTTGTCCTGGAAGCTTTTTATCTCTCCTTCAATTTTCAATGACAGCCTAGCTGGATAGAGTATTCTTGGCTGCATATTTTTCTCATTTAGTGCTCTGAATATATCCTGCCAGTCCTTTCTGGCCTGCCAGGTCTCTGTGGATAGGTCTGTTGCCAATCTAATGTTTCTACCCTTGTAGGTTACATATCTCTTCTCCCGAGCTGCTTTCAGGATTTTCTCTTTGTCTATGAGACTCGTAAGTTTCACTATTAGATGTCGGGGTGTTGACCTATTTTTATTGATTTTGAGAGGGGTTCTCTGTGCTTCCTGGATTTTGATGCCAGTTTCCTTCCCCAAATTAGGGAAGTTCTTTGCTATAATTTGCTCCATTATACCTTCTGCCCCTCTCTCTCTTTCTTCTTCTTCTGGGATCCCAATTATTCTAATTTGTTTCGTCTTATGGTATCGCTTATCTCTCGAATTCTGCCCTCGTGATCCAGTAGTTGTTTATCTCTCTTTTTCTCAGTTTCTTTATTTTCCATCATTTGGTCTTCCATATTACTGATTCTCTCTTCTGCCTCATTTATCCTAGCAGTTAGCACCCCCATTTTTGATTGCACCTCATTAATAGCCTTTTTGATTTCTACTTGGTTAGATCTTAGCTCTTTTACTTCTCCAGAAAGGGTTTCTCTAATAACTTTCATATTTTTCTCAAGCCCAGCTAGTATCTTTAAAGAGATGATTCTGAACTCTAGATCTGACATTGTACTAATGTCCGTATTGAGTAGGTCCCTGGCAGTCGGTACTACCTCTTGTTCTTTTTGTTGAGGTGATTTTTTCCATCTTGTCATTTTGTGCAGAGGAGAATAGATTAATGAGAGAACAAAATGCTAGCAGAGTAACCACGTCCCCAGAAAATATACTCTAAACAAATCAGAAAAGACCTGAAGCAGTGGAAAAAGAAACGGAAAGAGAGAAAAAAGAAAAAGAAAAAAAGGAAAAAGATAAAGATAAAAACAAACAAAACAAAACAACAACAACAAAAAAAAACCAGAATGTGATCAAATATGATCAGGCTGGTATATAGATCAGTGCCACACACTAGATTTGGGGTGTATTTTGGTCTGTTAGAAGAAAGTGCCTCCCAAAATTTTAAAGAAAGAAAAACTTATATATGTACAAAAATAAGGGTTGATATGATGAAGGGATGGAATATGACTGTAAAGATGGAAATTATAAAAAATTTTATAAAAGGAATTGATAAGAAGTTGTTTGAAAAAAGAAAGAAGAGGATTTAAAAAAAGAAAAAAGAAAAAAAAAGGGAGAGAATGTGATCAGGCAGGGGAGTAAAAAAAACCATATACTAGAGATTAGGGTATATTTTAATCTGTTAGAAGAAACTATCTCAAAATTTTAAAGAGAGAACAACTTATATATATATATATGCCAAAAATACGGGTAACTACTATGAAGGGATAGAATATGACTCTAAAAATGAAAAATAAAAATGTTTTTTTAAAAAAAGGGATTGATAAGATGTTGGTTGAAAAAGGGAAAAAGAAAAATTCAAAAAGAAAAAAGACAGTTAAAAAAAATTAACTTTGAAAGACTAAAGAATCATGGTAAAAAAGCCATGAATTCTATGTGCAGTATTCCCCTAGCGCTGGAGTTCTGCCATTCTCATTGATCGGTAAACTTGGTCTTGGCTGGCTGTTCTCGCTGATCTTCTGGGGAGGGGCCTGTTGCCGTGGTTTCCAAATGTCTTTGCTGGAGGCGGAATTGCCCTGCCCTTGCCCCCTTCCAGCTAAGTAATCTGCTCGGGTTTGCTCTCCGGAGCTTTTGTTCCCTGCGAGCTTTCCGTGAAGCTTTGGAGGCGGAGAGTGAAAATGGCAGCCTCCCAATCTCCGCCCCGGAGAAGCCGAGAACTCGGGGCCCCACTCCTCAGTGCGCCCCCAGAGAAAAGCCGTCAGTCACTCCCGTCTCCCCGGTCTCCGGCGGCACTCCGTGCTCACCCGGCCTGTGACCGCGCGTTTCTATCTCTGGCACCCGACCCTGGGTGGAGTCTCCAAACCCAGCAGATCCCTGCGGTGCACTCCTGCGTGGCTCCCCCCGGGGGAGGAAGGTGAGTCTCCCCGGATCTGCCGCTTGTTGGGTCCCTGCTGGAGGAGCAGTGGCCCGACTGTGCCACGGGTCACGGTTTATGGCAACCCCGAGCTGAGAGCCCGCGCCTGGGCTCCGCCTCTGCAGCTGGCTTCCCTGCTCCGTTACCTGGGAGCTCTGCCACACTCAGGCACCCCTGGTCTTTCTGTGACCCTGAGGGTCCTGAGACCACACTGTCCCGGAGGGTTCCACCCCCCGCTTAGCCACCAGAGTGACGTCTCTCAGCGGAGCAGACTTCTAAAAGTTCTGATTTTGTGCTCCGTGGTTCTATCACTTGCCAGAAGCGGCCGCCGGAGGCCCCTCCCCCGCCGTCTATCCTCCCGAATATCGCCTCGGATTCACTTCTCCGCACGTCCTACCTTCCAGAAAGTGGTCGCTTTTCTGATGAGAGAGTTGTTGCTCTTCTTTTCTTCGATCTCCTGTTGAGTTTGTAGGTGTTCAGAATGGTTTGATCCCTATCCAGCTGAATTCCTGAGAGGAGACGAAATCCAGGTCTCCTACTCCTCCGCCATCTTGCTCCGCCCCAACATTTTACTTTTTAATGTAGTAAAATATATATTCTGAAATGTACACATAATCATAAGTGTACAGCTTGCTGAATTTTCCAAACTGAACACATCCATGTAATCATCTTTGGATCAGGAAATAGTACATGACCACCACCCCAGAAGCCCAGCTTATGTTCCCTTCTGGTCATTATACCCCTGCCCCAAGAGTAACCACTATCTTCATTTCCAACAGCATAAGTTAGTGTGATGGTTAATTTTATGTGTCAACTTGGCTAAGCTATGGTGTCCAGTTGTTCAAATACTAGTCTAGTTGTTGCTGTGGAAGTATTTTGTAGATATGATTAACATCTGTAATCATTTGACTTTAAGAAGAGATTACCGTCAATAATGTGAATGTGCTTCATCCATTCAATTGAAAGACTTACGAGCAAAGACAAGTTTCCCGGGGGAAAATAAGGACTTCAGCCTTGAGACTATAACACAGAAACCCTGCCTGAGTTCCCAGTTTTCCTGCCTGTTCTATGGATTTCAGACTTGCCAGCCCCCACAATCACATAAGCCAATTCCCTAAAATATATAGAGATCAAAACCAGTAGAAAATATATATCTGGGGGTGCCTGGGTGACTCAGTCATTAAGTGACTGCCTTCGGCTCAGGTCGTGGTCCCAGAGTCCTGGGATCGAGCCCCACATCAGCTCTCTGCTAGGCGGGAAGCCTGCTTCTCCCTCTCCCACTCCCCCTGCTGGGTTCCCTCTCTCACTGTGTCTCTCTCTGTCAAATAAATAAATAAAATCTTTAAAAAAAAAAGAAAAGAAAAAATATATATATCTGGAAAATTCTAACTGATACAGATTTTAATACCAAGAGGGGTTCTAAAGGAAGAGAATCTTAAGGATGAATTTTCTGAATTGGCTCTCTAATCCGAATAGATTTAAAGGCAATAATGACTATTCCCAGGGGGAATGGGGGAATCAATAATCCATGGCATGATGTTGCAAAACAGATGCCCAAAATATCAACAATGGATACTCCTACTCAAATACGTATGAGAAACAAAGTTCTGAGGTTTACCATATATTTGATACCTTAGAATCTTT
Organism: Neomonachus schauinslandi; assembly: GCF_002201575.2. Classification (NCBI taxonomy): domain Eukaryota; kingdom Metazoa; phylum Chordata; class Mammalia; order Carnivora; family Phocidae; genus Neomonachus; species Neomonachus schauinslandi. The sequence continues at coordinate 61,696,044 of NC_058416.1, forward strand.
TAAACTAATGAGTATAATGAGATTAACTATTTGCTCTTACCTGTGCCTGAAAAATAGGGAAAGAAAACGATGAGCTCAGGGCTTCAAATTCCCAGCTCAAGCACACATAACTAACTGGAGTTTTTATGTCTCCCCTGAAAGAACCTTTTATCTTTTGTCACTGTGATCAAACCAACTTGAGTTCCCTCCTTGGTGCATCACAGATACACCAGGTGGAGTTGTCACACAAAGTAAACTTTATTTGAAGCAAATAAGGAGATCACAGGAAATAGCTTCCAAAGCCATGACTCCCCAAGAGAGGGTGAATGGGTAATTCCTTTTGTTTAAGGTTAGGATGAATATTTAGGTAGGGAAGTCTTGTCATCTTGTCATCCTATGTAGAAGTGGGCATAAGGTCATACATGCACCTTAAGGAAACATGTCAATACATACATTGTGTGTTATGTAAATGAGCCTGAGGCTCCTCCTTGGGTGGAGATTTTAGTATTAGGATGAAGTAAAGACAATTGCCCGTCATTCAAGGGGTCACCCCACGGTCCATCTGCACAGGCCAGAGTCAGGGGTTTAGCTCAAAGGGTCTGGGTGGTCTGGGCCAGCAGGAGGTCCTGTCAGGGCATCACTTGAGGGGTGGTTTCAGGTTTCATTAGCCTGAGTTAAGAGGTAAGCCAGAAAGAAGAGTTTAAGGAAAAATGTAAGACAAAGGTTATGAGTATACACAGATGGGCAGTAAAGATCAGGTCTTGGGGTCTAGCTGATAACATCACCACAGAGCTGAGATTTCTGAAAACCGAATCCAGAATCTCATCCTGCAAGTGGTTCAATTCCAACACAAATTGAATCCCCAGTCTCACAGGGAACTGCAGCAAAGTCGTGGATGGGAAAAAAACAAGATCCTGAAAACTGGAATGGAGACATATGGATAGATCATGATGAAGCTAGGGACATGGAGCCCTAAATTATGTGTCTTCTTTGCTGGTAGAAGCAACCTTTCTGGGGCACCTGGGTGGCTCAGTCTGTTAAGAGGCTGCCTTCACCTCAGGTCATGATCTCAGGGTCCTGGGATCAGGCTTCCTGCTCAGTGGAGAGTCTGCTTGTCCCTCTCCCTCTGCCTCCTGCTTGTGCTGTCTCTCTTTCTCTCTGTCTCAAATAAACAAATAAAATCTTAAAAAAAAAAAGAAAAGAAAAGAAAAAGCAACCCTTCCACTCCCACCTGAGGATATAGACCCTGCTTTGTCTGAGGAGCCTGCAATGGCCTCTTTTGAGGTAGTTGCTTTGTAAGACACTGCTGATCCTCCTCAGGACTCACCCCAGATACCCCTCTTTGCTTCTAGAAATATAGCAAAACTCAAGTCCCAGCAAACCCTCAAAAGGCAGAAAGTTTGACCCATGAGGAAGTACACTATGCTCCAAAAGAATTGGAAATATTTTTCCAACTTATATAGACATAATTCTGGGGAATATGCGTGGGGATGGATATTAAGAATATGAGGTAATGGTGGGGGCACCTGGGTGGCATACTTGGTTAAGCATCCAACTCTGGTTTTGGCTCAGGTTGTGATCTCAGGGTTGTGGGATTGAGCTCCATGTTGGGCTCCATGCTCAGCATGGAGTCTGCTGGAGATTCTCTCTCCCTCTCCCTCTGCCCCTCCCTGCTGTGCTCTCTCTCTGTCTCTCTCTGAAATACATAAATAAATCTTAAAAAAAAAAAAAAAAGAATATGGGGTAATGGTGGAAGGTAAAGAAAGTAGGATCAGGCTGAATTTGTTATGAACCCACTAAGCAGAGATTTTTTTTTTTAAGATTTTATTTACTTATTTGCCAAAGAGAGCGAGCGAGAGAGTGAGCACAAGCAGGGCAAGCAGCAGGCAGAGGGAGAAGCGGGCTCGATGCAGGACTCGATCCCAGGACCCCGGGACCATGACCTGAGCCAAAGGCACACACTTAACCAACTGAGCCACCCAGGCATCTCATAAGCAGAGATTCTTTTTTTGTTTTTTAAAGATTTTTATTTATTTATTTATTTATTTGACAGAGAGAGACACAGCAAGAGAGCGAACACAAGCAGGGGGAGTGGAGAAGGAGAAGCAGGCTTCCCACTGAGCAGGGAGCCCAGTGCTGGGCTCGATCCCAGGACCCTGGGATCATGACCTGAGCCAAAGGCAGACACTTAACGGCTGAGCCACGCAGGCACCCCAGAGATTCTTGATTTAATGTTGCAACTCAAGGGCTTAGAAAGAACCCTGGTTGCTTGATTGGTTGGTTGGTTGGCTGGTTGAATGAAACATGGACCAAAAGGTAACCTACACTAAATGAAGAAATGCCAGATCTGCCTTGGTATACTGTAAAGGAAGGGATCCAAAGGTTTAGGGAGTCTGGAATATTAGAGTGGATTTATCATGAAAGACCTGCTCACCAACTCCAAGAGGGTCTTGAGAACATGCCTTTCACCATGACTGTAAGAAATAAATTTGTGAGCAGAGCCCCAGAATCCTTGAAGAACTCCTATGGTCACTCTTCCCCATAGGTCAGAAATGATAGTTGGAGGGGTGCCTGGGTGGCTCAGTCAGTTAAGTGTCTGCCTTCAGCTTGGGTCATGATCTCAAGGTCCTGGGATCGAGCCCCACATCGGGCTCCCTGCTCCATGGAGAGCCTCTTCTCCCTCTCCCTCTAGCTGCCACTCCCCCTGCTTGTGCTCTCTCTCTCTCTCTCTCTGTGTCAAATAAATAAATAAAATCTTAAAAAAGAAAAGAAATAACAGTTGGGAAGTGTTGGTGAGCATGCAGAGAAAGGGGAACCGTCTTATACTATTGGTGGGAATGCAAACTGGTGCAGCCACTCTGGAAAACAGTATGGAGGTTCCTCAAAAATTTAAAAATAGAACTACCCTACCACCCAGCAATCACACTACTACACTTACCCAAAGGATACAAAAATACAGATTTGAAGGGGTACAGGCACCCCAATGTTTATAGCAGCACAATCAACAATAGCCAAATTATGGACAGAATCCAAATGTCCATCGATAGATGAATGGATAAAGATGTGGTACATATATATACTCAGCCATCAAAAAGAATGGAATCTTGCCATTTGCAATGTTGTGAATGAAGCTAGAAAGTATTATGCTAAACAAAATAAGTCAGTCAGAGAAAGACAAATACCATATGATTTCACTCATATGTGGAATTTAAGAAACTAAACAAATGATCATAGCAGCAAAAAAAAAAAAGAGAGAGAGAGAGAGGCAAACCAAGAAACAGACTCTTAACTATAGAGAACAAACCAATGATTACTGGAGGAGAGGTGGGGGGTGGGTATGTTAAATAGGTGATGGGGATTGAGGAGGGCACTTGTTGTGATGAGCACCAGGTGTTGTATGGAAGTGCTGAATCGCTATACTATACACCTGAAACTAATATTACCCTGTATGTTAACTAACTGGAATTTAAATAAAAAGTAAAAAAAAAAGAAAAGAAAAGAAATAACAGTTGGGAATTACTGCCTCTAAACTGGGATCCCTAAATGCAATGGGAATAATTGGATCCCAGGATGTCAGGATAATTGCCAAAGTAGGCCTAATTACCATAATTGACAACAGATTCAAAGCAGCAATCAGGATAGTCTTATTGGCAGAGACCTATGGCATTGGCTAGTAGATCATGGTGTCCCTGGAAGAAAATAGATAGGCAGTCTATCAAATTATTCCTCGTTCTGTAAAAGTGGAAGAGTTCTAGGTCAAGTGCACAAAAGCTTAACTTGTATCATAAAACCAGGAGTCACAGCCTTTCAACCAATTCCTGACTTGACCCACTTTACAGACCCAGAAACCCTTGAATAAAAGGGGAGGCCAGATCCCCTTGAGGAAGGACTGTGTTGCACTGCCAAAAATAGGCACTGTTAATCTTCCTCTCAGCCTTCCCTCGGGAACTGCGGCCTTCTACCATAGTGATTATGCGTTGGGGCAAAGGAAATAATTAGACTTTTCAGGAATTACTAAACACTAGCTCTGAACTGACACTAATTCCAGGAGACCCAAAACATCACTAAGGTCCAGCAGTCAGAGGAGGGGTTTATGGAGATCGGTGAGCAGAGGAGTTTTAGGCTGAGGTTCATCTCACAGTGGGTCCCCAAGCCCATTCTGGGATTGCAGAGACTAGTGCAGGGGGTGAAGAATGCTGGGTGGTGACTGCTACCACATCCCCATTCAGCTCACCTATTTGGCCAGTGCGGAAAACAAATGGACCCTGGAGAATGACAGCAAATTCTCATGCATTTACCCAGGTGGTCAGTACATTTGAAGTTGCCGTTACAGATGTGGTTTCATTGCTTGAGCATGCATCACTGGTACCTGGTTTGCAGCTATCGACCAAACAATTGCTTTTTTCTTCAATATTTATTAAAAAGATTTCCACCAGAAACAATTTGCCTTCGGCGAACAAGGCCAGTGATGCACTTTCACTATTGTGTAAGTCTGCTTAGATGGCCACAGTAGAATATCCCAGACTGAGTGGCTTAAACAACAGAAATTTTATTCTCTCACAGTTCTGTCTGGAGGTCAGAAGTCTCAGATCAAGGTGCAAGAAGATTGAATTTCTGGTAAGAGCTGTCTTCCTGACTTTTAGACATCTACCTTCTCACTGTGTCCTCACCTGATCTTTCCTCTATGTGCATTCAAACAGAGATCTCTGGTGTCTCTTCCTCTTCTTATTAGGATCCCAGTCATATTAGATTAGGTCCCATCCTTATGACCCTATTTAACCTTAATTACCTCCCTATAGGCCCAATTTCCAAACACAGTCACATCACCTAGTGAGTGAGAAGTAGCAACTACTCTAGACTTATTAGTAAGACGTTTTGTGCCAGAGGATAGGAACTAAATCTGACAAAAATTCAGGGGACTTCCACCTTAGTGAAATTTCTAGGGGTCCAGTGGTGTGGGACATGTTTATAAGATGAAGAAAAAATTGTTGTATCTGTCTCCTCCTACAACTGAAAGGAGGTACAATGTGTAGTGGGCCTTTTAGGATTTTGGAGGCAATATATTCTTCATTTGGGTATGCTACTCCACCTATTTACTGAGTGACCCCAAAAGTTGCTATTTGTGAGTGGACCCCTTGGCTCCCATTCTTGCTACATTACCTTCTTCATTGCAACCACCACCTATAGACTCATGGAGAGTTGCCTATAACCAGTTGACTGGGAAGAGAAAACATATACAGAGGTTCTGCCCAATATGCAGGCACCAGCCAGAAGTGGACAGTTGCAGCACTGCAGCCCCTCTCTGGGACCTCCCCGAAGGACAGTAGTGAAGGGAAATCCTCCCAGTATGCATCTGGTTGTTCATTTTGTTTGGAAAGAGAAATGGCCAGAAATGCAATTGTATACCAATTTGTGATCTGTGGTTTGATGGTCAGGGATGTGGAAGGAACATGATAGGAAAATTGGTGACAAGGAAACTTGGGGAAGAGATGTATGGATAGGCCTCTCTGAATAGGAAAAAAAATCATGAAGATATTTGTGTCCTATATCACCAAATGGTGACCTCGGCAGAGAAGGATTTTAATATTCAAGTGGATAGGATGACATATTCTGTGGACACCAGTCAGCCTCTTGTCCCAGCCACCCTGTCATTGCCCAGTGGGCTCATGAATATTGCTAAGGTGGCAAGGATGGAGATTAGGCAGGGTCTCATCAACATGGGTTGCCACTCATCAAGGTTGTCCTGGCTACAGCCACTGCTGAATGCCTAATCTGCAGAGACCAACACTGAGTCCCTAATTCGGCATCATTCCCCTGGGTGATCAGCCAACTATCCAGTGACAAGTTGATTACAATGGACCACTTTCATCATGGAAGATTCAGTTTTTTATTCTTTTTTTTTAAAGATTTTATTTATTTATTTGAGAGAGAGAGAATGAGAGACAGAGAGCACGAGAGGGAAGAGGGCAGAGGGAGAAGCAGACCCCCTGCTGAGCAGGGAGCCCGATATGGGACTCGATCCCGGGACTCCAGGATCATGACCTGAGCCGAAGGCAGTTGCTTAACCAACTGAGCCACCCAGGCGCCCTCAGTTTTTTATTCTTACTGAAAGAGACACTCTGGATGTGGATTTGCCTTCCTTGCATGAAGTGCTTCTGCCAAAACTACCATCTGTGAACATACAGAATGTCTTATTCATCATAATGACATTTCACACAGCCATTGCTTCTGATCAAGGAATTCACTTAATAGCAAATGAAGGGTGGTGGCAATAGGCCTATGCTCATGGGACTACCCAGTCTTACTATGTTCTCCAACATCCAGGGGCAGCAGTCATGGTAGAGTGGTGGAATGGCCTTTGAAGACTCAGTTACAGCAGTGACTGGGTGGTGAGCTAGGTGGCGATACCTGGCAAGCCTGGAGCAGTGTTCTCTAGGGGGCTGCATTGCTCTGAGTCAGTATCCAATACATGGTGGTATTTTTTCCATAACCAGGAATCAAGGGGTGGGAATAAGAGGTGTTCCTCTCGCTATTGCCCCTAGGGACCCACTAGCAAAATTTTTACTTTCTCCTGCTCTAGAAATCTTTCAAAGGAAGGAGTGCTTCCGCTCAGAGACACAAAAATGATTCGGTTGTACTAGAAATTAAGACTACTGACTGGCCCTGTGAGCTCCTCATTTCTCTGAGTTGGCAGCAAAGAAGGGGTTGTGGTGACTGGGGTGGGTCATGACTACTAAAGGGAAATTGGGCTGCTCCTCTACAGTGGAGGTAGGGAAGAGTATGTCTGGAATACTGGAGATCCCTTAGGTGTCTCTTAGTATTATCATGCCCTAGAATTAAGATCAATGGAAAATTTCAACAACCCAATTCAGATAGAGCAAGAATGAAGATTTGGGTCACCCCATCAGGCAAAGAATCATGACCAGCTGAGATGCTTGCTTAGAAGTGTGTGTGTGTGTGTGTGTGTATGCGCAAAATATCTTTGTTTTCTTCCCCTTTTACTCCCTTTTATGTAACATAAGATGTGTTAACTTTACATTATAGTATTTAGACTTTTATATCATAATATTTAAGGAGTGGAGTAAACATCACTCAAGGACTTGGCCTCCTCTCCGGGGGAAGGGATTCGTTGCATGCAGGATAGTTGTATCATGCTAAGCAGAATTATGACCTTGTTATTGTTTTATTTGAAAATTAATTATGGTTTAAGGAAATATGTAGAGGCACCAAGTTGACAACACAATGGTTAATTTTACGTGTCAACTTGGCTAGACTATAGTGTCTAGTTGTAAGGTCAAATACTAGTCTGGATGTTGCTGTGAACGTATTTTGTAGATGTGATTAACATCTGTAATCACTTGAGTTTAAGTAAAGATTATCCTTGATAATGTAGATGGGCCTCATCTATTCTGTAGAAAAGCTTACCAGCAAAGACTGAGGTTTCACAGGGGAAAAGAAGAATATCTACCTCAAGACTGTAACACAGAAATCCTGCCTGAGTTTCCAGCCTGCCAGACTGACCTATAGATTTCAGATTTGCCAGCCCCCACAATCACATGAGCCAATACCTCAAAATAAATCCCTAAATATAAATATAAATATTGGCATCCTCCCACTTATCTCCCTGCATATATAGGGAATTAATTTATATAAATTATTAAGTTATCACTATTTTATATAAAGGAAATTGAAAGAATTTAAGTAATATATATATTCTATTGGTTCTGTTTCTCTGAAAAACTCTGACACACTCAGTTTTACCTGGTTTTGTACTTTCTGTAAATGGTACAATATATACTTTTTTATCTAGCGTCTTTCACTCTGCATTGTATTTGTGAGATTCATCCCTGCTTTGTTTAAGTCCCTCCATCTCACTGTGGATAGACTGCAGAAGTAGGCCATTTGGTGGTCTGGAGCTCCTCATTAGTAGCCTGTAGGTGGCACTAAAACACCTTCTGTAGAACTTTGAACTGCCCTGTAACTAGATTCCTAGGTGTAGGCCAAGTCCCAAATTTTCCATGGTCTACAACAGAGCAGACAGCATATGAAATTGGAAATGAAATCTTTACATTCCTAAATTCACTGGTAACTGATTCGATCAACTTGAAGTCCTCAAGACTCAAAGGCCTTGACAGAATAGGCAGGAGACCCGGGCCGGGAGTGGGGGGAGGAGGTGCAGTTTGCTCCTAATCCAGCACTAGGGAGTGTCCACACCGGGAAAGGGTCTGAGATTTCACCCTACTTGTAAGCAAACAAGGGAGGCTATGCAAGTCTCATGGAGACTGGCAAAAGCCATGTTATTACTCATGACAAAAGAAATAGCCCCAGCATCTACATTTTGTTGCATCATTTCCCTGAGCCCCAGTGTGACTGAGCCAGGTGACACCAACCAGCACACTCAAGGGGTTGCAATTCAGAAGGAATTCTGAGCATAGGGACTCTGAATATGTGATAATAGGCAGTAAGCCTGCCTACCCCTTCATTTCAGAGGAAGACCCTCTATCCACCAATGGTGTAAGCACACTGCCCTTTGCTCTGGAGAAGGGCTGTTCTCTATACAAATGTTCTTGAGAAGATAATCCAGAGCAAAGAGAAGCCTTGCTTGTAAGACACGCAGAAAATGAGAGACCCATAGAGAATCATCTTGTGACAGGAAGATTGCAGAGGGTGAGGGAGGTCCTCTCCCACTGGAAGATTTGGTGAAGAAGAAAGAGGTGCACTTCTAGAATTAAGAAGACGGCTTCTGAGCACTGACATCAGTCCTCAGGGGCAAAATGTGTGTGGCCTTTCATAGTGTTCCCCTCCTGAGAATTTGAGAAGGTGGTATTCTCCCTCCTATCTCCCTCCAATGGGTTATGGAGAAGGTGGTCATGCAGACTTCCTTTACTACTCTGCTCCTGACCTTTGGAATGGGGAGCCTGTCTAAACTGGGTGTAGAGAGCTGAGGGACATGTTTTCCTTTCTGGTTGGGGCAGAAGAAGCGAGAGAAGGTGGTGATTTGTGGCTCCAGCAGAGGCAGCAGTCATGCTAGGAAAGGCAGAGGGAGATGGTAGGAGCCCAGGAAAGCTGCCTTCCTATGTAGGTCCAGCAAAGCGTTGGTGAGAATAGAGACTGTTTCTGGAACACTGGCTAGGTTTTAGAGGGAAACCCTTGCTATTCTAACCTCTCTCCCCATTTGAGGCTGGGATGAAAGACCAGTCTCTCCTGGAAAGGGTTCAGAGGGAACTGGACTGAACTGCCAACAAGGGTCTGTGTTCCAGGACAAGGATGCCTGTGATTGTGGGTATAAGGGAAACACAAATTTTCCATGGTCGCTTCTTTGGGATCTGTACTTCCTACTATTTTGTGTTATATATTAAAAGGACACAATCGGAGTAAAATTATAGGACAACAGATTTTATTAGTAGAAAGGACCTCAGAGATGGCCTTCTCCAAGAGTTTCTTAACTGAGGCCCTAGGACTCCTCAGGCCTTTATGGATGGGTTTCAGGGGTCCGACCCTCTCCTAGTATGATGTATTTGACCCTCTGGATGTTCGCCTTTTGACTGGGGATCAAATAGAATAGACAGGTCTCAGGAGTTTGGACAAGAAGAAGTTGGTGTGGCCTGGTGTGCCTGACTTGGCTGGTGTGGCCAGGTAGGAGGTAGTGGCCTTGAGCAGGATGAGGGATGAGGCACCAGGCACTGTGGGTGTCTGGAAATGGCCATGTGGTGCAGAGGCAGAATCCAGCAGCCTTGGCTTCCTTAACTGCAAGATGCAGGAAGGATCCTTTATGACATTTCATAGCAATACTTCAAGTGACAAAATAGAAAAGAGTTAAGTATCTCTATTTATATTGTTTCTGCTGGAGTGTGAAGTTCATTTTGCAAGTCTTGGGGGAGAATGTTAGGCAGGACAGGACCCCAAACACCAGACAGAGACCCAGGTCTTCATCCCCTAGGCAGGAGAGAGCTGTCAGTGCTCCACCAGCTGGGAAACAACATAGAAGAGTGATGCCTTAGGAATGCTCATGCCTCTGGAGGAAACTGGAAGAATGAGAGCGGGTAAGGAAGCACAACTTCTTTCTGAACATTTGTCACTTGGCACATGGCAAGCCCTCAAAAACATTTGGGGAGACAGAGAGAATGTTTCAACATGGTTCTACCAGCATACATTGTTCTAAGAGTCAGCTTTCTAAGAATCCACCATCACAGTTTAGGTGGGAATATATATGCCTCAGCAAATATTCCTCACTGCACTTTTTTTTTTAAGATTTTTATTTATTTATTTAAGAGAGAGAGAGTGAGAAACAGCATGAGAGGGGAGAGGGTCAGAAGGAGAAGCAGGCTCCCTGTTGAGCCAGGAGCCCGATGTGGGGCTCGATCCCAGGATTCTGGGATCATGACCTGAGCCAAACACAGTCGTTCAACTGACTTAGCCACCCAGGCGCCCTCCTCACTGCACTTTTAATTAATGTTTGCGCTTCCGCTTCCCTCACAATAGAGGGCAGTTACTCTTCTCGAGTTCTCACACTGTAATGGGGCTTGCTGTCTTGGGACGTGAGAAAGGAAATTGAGTTTTCTGCTAATGGATCACTACCCCAGGGCCTGGTTATTTGGGACAGCTGACGTGCAGTGCTATATAATCTAGGGAAATAAGGAAAATTTTTGCAGGTCACTTTTAAAAAATAGTTTGAGATGGCTATGGGACCTTCTTCAGCCCTTTGAATTCTAACATTCTAGGTGAGGAGTCAGTCCTCTCTCTGATATCTGAAAAACTGCATTAAAAATTTTTTTTTAAGATTTTATTTATTTATTTGACAGAGAGAGACACAGTGAGAGAGGGAACACAGGCAGGGAGAGGGAGAAGCAGGCTCTCCACTGAGCGGGGAGCCCAAGGCGGGGCTCAGATCCCTGACCTGAGTTGAAGGCAGACGCTTAACAACTGAGTCACCCAGGTGCCCCCCCACACCCAAAAAAATTTTTTTTAAAGTGATCTCTACTCCCAATGTGGGGCTTGAACTCATGACTCCAAGATCAAGAGTTGCATGCTCTACCAACTGAGCCGGCCAAGTGCCCCTGAAAAACTGTATTCTGAACAGCAGTGTGGTAGGCCCCCCAGATATGTCCACATACATCCTAATCCCCAGGACCTGGGAATAGGTTACCTCACATGGTAAAGGAACTGGGCAGATGGGATTAAGTTAAGGGTCTTGAGATGGGGAGATGATCCCGGATTATGCAGGTGGGTCTGGTATCATCCCAGAAGTCCTTATAAGAAGGATGCAGAAGGACCAGAGTCACAGGAAAAGGCGATGTGATGAGAAACAGAGAGTGGAGCTAAGATCGGAGCCAATGTGGGACAGTCTCTAGAGGCTGCGAGAGGCAAGGGACATGTCCCTCCTGGAGCCTCCAGGAGGAACAGAGCCCACATTTTAGCCCCTTAAGACTCATTTTGAACTATTGCCATCCAGAACAGCAAGAGAATAAACTTGGGTTGTTTTAAGCTACTAAATGTGTTGTAATTTGTTACAGCAGCAGTAAAAACACACACACACACACAGAGCAAGCATTGGTTTCTTGGTTATTACACAGGCTTCCCCCTCCACCAAGGAACTTGTAGTGGCCTGGTACAAAGGGCCTCAACCTTTGCTTCACATTGGAATCACATGGTGGAATTTAGAAGCTCCTCTTACCCAGGATATGTCCCAGAGTAATTGAACCAGAATCCCTGGGAGTAGCACCCAGGCATTATCATTGTATCTCTATCTATCTGTCTATCTATCTGTCTATCTATCTATCTATCTATCTATCTATCATCTATCACCTATCTATTATCTATCTATCTATCATTTATCTATCTATATTTGTAAATAGAAAAATAGTCCACATGACAATAAAATGTCCATATCTTAGGTGTTCAGTTCAAGGGTTCTCACAGTTGAATACACCTGTGTAAACACTGCCCAGAACAATATACAGAACATTTCTACTGCAAGAGAAAGTAAGATGTCCCTTTGCAGTGAATTCTGACCACCCCCCACCTCCAAGAGGCAGCCACTTTCAGACTTTTATTACTACAGGTGAGTTTTGCCTGTTCTTGGACTTCATGCAAATGGAATGCATATTTTGGGGTAGGTTTGTCTTCTTCAAAGTAATGTTTTTGACATTCATCCATGTGCTTGTATATTCCTTTTGATTGCTGATTAGTATTTGTTTACACAAATATATTGCAATTTATTTTTCCATTTTGAAGTTGTGGGATTTTGCCGTTGTTTACAGTTCTGGGTTGTTATGAGTAAGATTATGTAGTGATTTCAAAACATGGTCACAAAATTTTTGCCACTCCTTCATCAGAAATGGTCTTCTCACCCCCTCCTGTTAAAGCTGGGCAGGCTTGTGACGGCTTCAACTAATAGAGAATAGTGGAAGCGACACTGTTCCAGACTGAATTGTGGCCCTGAAAGTCCTATGTGGGAGCCCTACCCCCAGTGTGACTATATTTGGAGATGGGGTCTGCAGGGAGGTCAGTAAGGTTAAATGAGGTCAAAAGGCCAGGGCCCTAATCTGATAGGGCTGGTGTCCCTATAAAAACAGGAAAAGAGGACAGAGTTCTCTCTCCCTGGGCACACACAGAAAGGCCTTGTGAGGACACAATGAGAACGTAGCCATCTGCAAGCCAGGAAGAGAGCCTCACCAAATACCAACCCTCCATCTTGGACTTTCCAGCCTCCAGAGTTATGAGAAAATAAATGTCTCTTGGTTAAGCCTGCAGTATTTGGCAACCCTAGCAGACTAATAATACGGACTTTACATTCTTTCTGAGGCTATAATATAAAAGGTCGTGCAGCTTCCCCAAACTGGGAAGTTGTCTGGGAACACCTGCCTTAAAGCCCTGAACTGCCATGGAAGAAGTCTGGCTACCCTAAGACCACCATGCTAAAAGGCTACTGTAGACACTCGGTAAGTCCCAGCTAAGACCAGACTTCACCCAGCCCAGCCCAGAAGTTAGATGTGAGTGGGTGAGCCATCTGGGAATGGCTGTGTCAGATACCCGCCATGGTGGGGCAGAGAGGAGCTGCTCCACTGTGTTCCTTCTGGTGCCCTGACCACAGAATCTGAGCCTGAAACATGGTGGTTGTATGCCATTAACTTTGGGGTGGTTTTTTAGTCATACTGAATAACTAGAATGATGCTACTATGAGAATTCTTGGAGAAATCTTTTTTGGGAAACTATACATTCATTTCCGTCCATTAAGTACGTCAGAATTGCTAGGTTAAAGATTAAATGTGTTTTCTACTTTATGCCCACATTTTGCAACAGTTCTCCAATGTGGTTGTATTTGTTTACACACCCAACCGACAGCTAGGCATGAGTTTCACTTGCTCGACATATCTGCAAACATTTGGTATTATCATTGTTTTTGATGGTAGCCACCCTGGTGGGTGTGACAGGGCATCTCACTGTTGTCTTATTTTCAGTCCCTTTGTTACTAATAATGTTGAACACCTTTTCATGTGCTTATTGGCCATTCATATGTCTACTTTTGTGAAGCATCTGTTCAAGTCTTTTGTCTATTTTTAAATACTAGGTTGCTTGTCTTTTTATTGTTCATTTGTGAAAATTCTTTGTATATTTTGGATATAATGCTTTTGTCAGATAAATAAACTGTGAATATTTTTTCCCAGTCTATGTGACATTGGCATGATTCCGAGATGTACCCAAGGCTGAGAGCACTGACCTAGTGCTGATTCCCTTTTCTTCGGAGGGCACAATGGGGGTTCACTGTGCAGGGTTTGGAGTCAGACTGCGTGGTGTTGACATGGCTTTGACTGTTGCCTGTCGCATGACTTTTGGTGAATCATGGTAAAGAGAAAATGAGGCACATTAAAATTTTCAGGAGTTTGAGTGTACATCAATCCAAAAAAGGGTGGGAGTGCTCACAGCAGGAGCCAGGGGAGAGGCTTTTATAGAGAAGACCCTGAAGCAAAGTGAAAAAATGATTTGATTGACTATAGCTTAAGCGGTTTCCCTATTTGGGAAAGTCCAGTTGTCTGGGATTGGTTGTTTAGAATTTCATTTTCTTGGATTAGAGTGCATTGACTCTGGCTTTGGTTTTGGTTTGCTTATGTGGGCGGTGAAGGCATTGGAGCCACCCCCGTCTGACGTCCTCCTTGTTTCATTACTTTGTCACTTCATAGCTGTGTACCTCATTTTCTTATCTCTAAGATAGAGTTAATAATGGACCCATGAAGAGTGTTGAAATAATTAAAGGAGATCAAAAAAATAATAAAGGAGATCAAATGCAGAACCATTAGTATGGTAACTGACACATGCATGGATTATGGCATCTTCAGGACAGTAGCAGGCTTTCATATTAAAATTTCTTGTACTTGGGGCACCTGGGTGGCTCAGTCAGTTGAACATCTGCCTTTAGCTCAGTTCATGATCCCAGGGTCCTGGGATTGAGCCCTGTGTCAGGCTCCCTGCTCAGGAGGGAGTCTGCTTCTTCCTCTCCCTCTGCTGCTCCCTCTGCTTGTGCTCTCTCTCTCTCATTCTATGTCAAATAAATAAATAAAATCTTTAAAAAATTTTTCTCATACTTTAAAAAATTTTCTCATACTAAAAAAAATGATGTACATATGTTAGGTAAATTTTTCAGGTCACCAATAAATATGGTGTGGGAGGAGATGGTTATAATACTTTAGGTATATAAGGAAATCCTTGAAAATAATATCTCTACTAGGTATTTGTTTTTTTAAACTCCTTGTGCTTTAGATGGTCTCCAGTTAATAAGGGAAGGGAAAGGAGGGAGGAAATTCAGGGTGGTCAGTGTTGGCTGGCGATGACACAGAGTCTGGCCCTGTAGGTTTTCCAAATGCACCGTTTCAAGACTGAAGTTGACACTAGGTACGTCATCTACTTAGTAATGCTACACCAGGTCATTCTCATACCTGGCTTCTTTTGGGATCAAGGCTCATGTCTGCATGGCAACTCTCTAAGCCTGTGACAACACACAGATCCAGGAATTGACAGGAGTTGAACACAACACAGGAATTGAATATACATGTGAGGTAACACATTTTTATGTTATTTTATTAAACTTTTTAAATTTTTAATTTAATTTACTTTTCCCCGGTTTTTTTGAGATATAATCGACATATAACATTGTACAAGTTTGAGGTATACAACAGAATTATTTGGTATATATGTTGCAAGATGATCACAATAAGTTTAGTTAACATTGAATCCACATTAAAAGCAGCATGGCCTTATTATCATTATGCTTTAATCAAAATGATATACGGTTTACAGGAACTTTAAAGGTTTTTTTTTTTAAGAGTTTATTTATTTATTTGACAGAGGAGGAGAGCACAAGCAGGGGGAGCAGCAAGGAGAGGGAGAAGCAGGCTTCCACTGAGCAGGGAGCCCGACGTGGGGCTCGATCCCAGGCCCCTGGGATCACGACCTAAGCCAAAGGCAGATGCTTAACTGACTGAGCTACCCAGGCGTCCCTGATGCCTTTTACATATTTATTTTAGGTGGACTTACCTTATAACAATCTTGTGAGGAAGGAGCGGAAAGGACAATCATCTCCAGTTTGTGGATAAAGAAGCTGGGCCTCAGAAGCCATACAGCTGGAAAAACTCAGAACTGTCACAGGAAGTCAAATTTTCCAGGTCCAAGCCCAGGGCCCTTCCCCCTACACAAAGCATCTTGAAACTTGAATCTGCATCACCTAGGGAGGTGGGGGTGGTGGGGGAAATGCTGTTAACATGCAGATTTTGACTCAGTAGGTCTGCGGGGGCCAAGTTCTTGTATTTCAGATGGATCAGCATCCAGGTGATACTGATACGGACCTATGGACCACACTCTGAACGGCCTGGCACTCCACCACACTGTTTTAGTGAATCAACTAGCCACAGGGCTCCATCTTTAGGGTCACCACTACACACTGCTGACCTCTGAACAAAAATCAGGTAGAGGTTGGCTTTCGGCCGGTACAACCCTCCAAGGGTAAGACTCACTAATCAGCCAAACCTTGGTTGTTTTCCGTAGACTGCTCCTCCTTCCCAGGACGAAGCAGAAGAATGGTTCAGGTGATAAAAAAGGTCATGGTGCCAGAACACATCTTATCCTACCCTTTGTCAAGAGCTCTGATAGTGAGTAGGCCTGTCACCTCACAGAAGGCAACAAGAAATGATGGAGATATTGCGATTTCTGGCCTGGAGTAGGGCATTGCTATGGCCTGTAGATGACCATTCTTATTCTGGAATCTACCCACAAATGTGTGAACATTATGTTGATGCCGCAACAGGCAAAACTGACAAAAAGATGCAAAGAAAGTGAAAAGGCATCAGGTTTCTCTAAAAGCAAAAGACACAGAAACTTTTCTGCACGAAAAGACTGCACAGAGGAAAAAATAATGTGGCATACTCCCAGCTGGACGTGAAGGTTCTCCCCCAAACCCTCCTGGGGACACACTGTTGCCAACTAAAACTCTTTTACAGAAGCCAATATTGTCAGGCATGTGAAGCACACCCTTGGATGTTCAGGGCGGGCTTTACACCCTCTTCACCCCTCCTGACTGTTCCCAGAGTCCGTGCCTGCCAGGTGCAGCTGTGCAGAGCAACCCCGCTCTTCCTGCCTGTTCACTGCTGGCCGGGGGAGGCAGAGGCCAACTCCCAGCTACCCGGCAGGACCCTGACCAGATCCTGGGACTCCTGCAGGGCCTGTCCCGCCGCTGTGTGTGTGTGTCCTTGTCTCTCTTTTTTATTCTCCTTTCTCTGTCATTTCTCTTTTCTCCTGCCATCTTCCTTGAGGCTCCTCCTACTGTTATTTGTCCAGATTAGAACACAGGTCCCCTGAAGTGTTCTGGCTACTCTTTTGTCCCTAGAAACATCATCTGGGGGCCAGGTAGACGGATGGCTAAGGAGGCAGGTTGGGGGCTCGAGCAGCGTTGACCGTTAGCTGAGAAGCGCCAAGTTCAGCCTGCTGAGGCACATTCTCTTCTGTTCATCAGTGCCCCTGCTGAAATATGACCCTTCCATTTTTTTAATATCTCCCCTAGGCTGGGGATACAAAAGAAGTGCAAGCAGCTCCTGTGAACACAGGTTTGCTGGCAGTACTGAAACCTAGGATGCTCCTGAGCTGGTGTCCCGCCCCCCAGACTCTCTGGATCTGTATGTGGCAGGGACAGGTTTTGTGTGCAACAGAAAGATGGGAGCAGATGGAGAGCTGCGACACCGAAACTGAGCTAATTTAACATCTAAGTTTGTGGAGAGAGTAAGGAATCCAGGCTTCTTTCCCATCAGTCCAACCTTAGAGCAGGGAGGCTGTTGCTTATTCAGTCCCCTGAGGTTTTCCCACATCAAGATGCTCCTGAATATGACAAGAATAGCGCTGGACCATCAGAGAATAATTTGCCAGGCAATTATTAAGTGTTTTCCGAAAGTGATGTTGCTTTGCTAAATGTTTTAAAATAAATTGAATGGGCAGTTCCACTTAGAGATGAAGCGAAGCATATCATTTGGTTTCATTTAATAATGATTTAGATGACGGTAAGAGGGGGCAAGGAAATTCAAATTAAATCATTGGTTTTCATGATTATGAACTAGAATGCCAACAAAAATAAATGACAGATCTTTTTCTATCTGAATAAATTCTAATTCTTAGAAAATTGCATGAAAAATACATATTAGCCACTGTATGTGATGAATGGATACACTGACATTGTTATTTATGGAGTCCTTGTAGAGTGCAGGCCTTTGCAATGAATTACCATATAGTCATTTTTCTCCAGTGACGTGGGAGAAAGTAATGGGTTCTTCTGCAGAGCATCTATGTCTGCCAGTTAGTGGCTGTTCCGCCTGGTGATGGATGTTTTCCAGGCAACTGATAGAACTTGCTAATAATAACTCAATCGTCATTGAATAATCTGCAATAGCAATGAAATTCAATTCAAAAATAAACCTCAGTCTACATGTATTTTTGTGATTCATCCATTGGCATATTGATTCCATTGCTCACATTACATTCAGAGTGTTTTTTAATGTGGGAGCCCTATTTATACTATGAGAGGAAGATGGATGTGAGAAAAAAGATTTTATCCTCCACTGAAGTTTACTTCCAGATGAGAGGTTCAGAATCAGGAACTCCCACCTAGAAACAATTTTCCCATCCCTGGGAAACACGAAGGCAATTTATGCCAAGGTTTTTCATTACTCACAGTACCTAGATCATAGTTTTGTCAAACTAGAACGTATGATTAATACATTTTGGCAAATGTATTCATTCAAATCATACATGAATGAAAGCTTCATATATTCTTTTATGCTAAATTTTTTATTGCACTCATATATGTAAATAATTTATACAGTTTCTGCCTAGGACAGAGACTTTAAGACTAATGGAAAGTCCTACATCATACCAAAGCTAATCTTGGGATTCTCATAAACTAAATAAGCCTTCTAGGATCTTGAACTATCTGTGACCTAGGATTTAACTTAGCTACCACCTCCTCCACTTTTGCATACTCACCCATGCTCTGGACATAATGGAAGACCCAGAACAACCTTTAGATCCAGCTCAACAGCTGCCAGACATCTCTGGTCTTCTCCACATGCTTGTCTCTGGTTCCAGTTGCCTCTGCAGGGATCAGCTCCATGTGGTTCTGGCTGAGCTCCTGCAGGGGCATCCTGATAGCACTTTGTCTCTGTGCCTCTTGCCTCCTGCTCAAGGTTCTCAGTTGGTAATGAGGCATGGAAAGAGTGGAGCCACCCCTCAGTGCGCACACATGCATAACCCAGAAGTATGGGGGCGTTAACTCCCTGTGAGGTAAAGTTCCATCCAATAGGATACAGGAGCTGGTGGACATTTGCTTCCCCTGTCTTTCCAACATTCAGTTGTACAGCAGCTCACAGGACTGTCCCACAGACCATGACCCGCCCTCAGCCGGGCCAAGTCAAAAACCGTCATCTCAGATTGACTCCTCGGTTCCCCTGGGCCTTTACTCCTGCACTCCTTAATAAAATAGAGCACTTGGGGCACCTGGGTGGCTCAGATGGTTGGGCGTCTGCCTTCAGCTCAGGTCATGATCTCCGGGTCCTGGGATCGAGCCCCGCGTCAGGCTCCTGGCTCAGCGGGAAGCCTGCTTCTCCCTCTCCCTCTGCTTCTCCCCCTGCTTGTGTGCTCTCTCTGTCTCTCTCTCTCTCAAATGAATAAATAAAATCTTAAAAAAATAAATAAATAAAATAAAATAGAGCACTTAGCCTTTGCCCCAGGGCCTGCTTTTTGGGCTTTCCAGGTAAAAACGAATACATTCCTTTGATTGAGGTTTGCTTTCCTCATTTTCAAAACGGCGTAATAATACCTACCTCACAAGGTTACTTTGAAGATTAAATACATATTACTCAGGCGCCTGGGTGACTCAGTCAGTTAAGCCTCTGACTCCTGGTTTTGGCTCAGGTTATGATCTCAGGGTTGTGAGATTGAGCCCTGCGTCCAGCTCTGTGCTCGCACTGAGTCTGCTTGGGATTCTCTTTCTCCCTCTACTGCTCCCCCTGCTCACACGCACGTGCTCTAAATAAATTAATAAAAATTAAATAAATTTTTTGGGCACCTGGGTGGCTCAGTCGTTGGGCGTCTGCCTTCGGCTCAGGTCGTGATCCTGGGGTCCTGGGATCGAGCCCGGCATCGGGCTCCCTGCTCGGCGGGAAGCCTGCTTCTCCCTCTCCCACTCCCCCTGCTTGTGTTCCCTCTCTCACTGTGTCTCTCTCTGTCAAATAAATAAATAAAATCTTTTTAAAAATTAAATAAATTTTTAAAAAATAAACAAGTAAATAAAGAAATAAAGAAATACGATTACTTCAATGACAGTATTTTGTGCGGTGTAATGTTACTGCTTATAATTATTCCCTTGCCGCTTCTCTTCAGGTCCGATTTTGAATAGCACAATCAGTTGGGTTTCCCTAGTGCTTTTTATGTCCTAAGCCCCACAGAAAAAAATTACCCTCCACTTGCTTTTGACCCCTTGGTTTCTGCGATTTCCTTTGTTCATTGTCCTACTTGGCTGATCCACTGAACTAAATCAATAGGCTTACCAGCAACCTTGTGCATCTTACTTATTGTCATCGGTGTACCTTTATTCATGTTGTGAAATACTTGGGACATCTCTCTCAGCTGAAGCTTCTGATCTTCCAGAAGCCTTTCTAATTACCAAACTCCATTCTGACATCCATATCAAGTAATGAGATCTCATTTTATTCCCAAACCACTTATAGGCTGAGGTGAGATTTGGTCTATCAGCAAATAACCAAACTAATCCAAAAGCTATACATTTATAATTATACTAGAACTGAAATATAATACTGCTTTGCTGTAGATGGAATCTGGTATACAGGGAATTTGTTTTGCCGTATTTAATGTACATATCCATCAGATTTCTTGGTTGCTATCTTAAACATGGGGAAAATTTATTGTAGAGATATTGGGGCTCACAGAATCAACAGGAGGCTGGGGGATCTGACTTGGGAAATAGATGGGAACCAACAGACCTCTGGAGCAACAGAAACTGTAGCAACGACCAGACCATTGGAGTGGTTTTGTCCACACGAAGCCGCTTTGGCTGTGTGTTATACAAAGAGGAGTCAAACCCTGGAAAGATAGCACGTGTCTATTAATCAGGGTGGCCCAAATTATGCTGCAGTCACACTTTAACCCTAAACTATCAGTGAATGACCACTACAGTCTACACTTTTTGCTTATTCAGCCTTCCTTGTCTCTTCAGGACGGCTCTTTTCCATGTAGGGACTCAGGGATTCAGTCCACTTATGTCCCATGGCCCTGTCACATCAACACATGGTTTCCAGGCAGCCTCAGCAGGATAACAGAAAGCTAGAGGGCTGTACAGGGACTTTTCATTACTTCAGTCTGCAGCTGACACACATCACTTTCTTTCGTGGTCCATTGGACACAACTGGTCACTGGCTAATGGCAAGGTTGCTGGGAAGTACAGTCACCAGAAGTGAGCAAGCACTATTGATGTGTACCACCACGAGATTTTTCCTATTCCTGAGGTGCTCCCCTAACACCCCTTCTCCTACCAAACTTTCCTATTCACTTTTTACCATTCAGCCTTAACACCTTTGTGAAGTTTTCCTAGCGATATGGACAGAGATGCCAGCCTCACATTCCTGGGTGCTCCCAGAAGCCATGGCACACATCTCTAATGTGGCCCCAGGCACAGCCTGTGGTTTTTAACTTGCAACCTAAGTCTGAACTGGGCTCATCCTTTCTTTCGGATGTAAATAAAATATGGCTCAAACCAAGATCCCATTTAGGATGGCTGACACAGATAACCTGGGGTCTTCCTACATGTCTTCGTGTTCCCCACAGAGATCCTTTGTTGCCTTGGATCCTCAACCTCTCTCACACCCACTTCCTTGGTGTGTTCTGTTCTTTGCAATGTGGGTTAAAGCATAGACCTTTTTCCTTGGTTTCCCTAAAATAAATGCACACAAAGCATTTAAATGAGTGGCCAAGTTCAATGAAGATTTGGGGTTACAGAGGACATTTATGTCATAAAAATACCACTTAAAATTAAATAGTGGACCTGTTTGTTCTTTGTTTAACCTTTATATAAACAGTTTAAACACAAAGTGCCTTTGTATAAACAGTTTAAACACATATAAACACAAAGGAAGTGATGTCGAAATGAGATTTTTTTTTAAGATCTATTTATTTATTTCAGTGAGAGAGAGAGTGCAAGGGGGAGGGGCAGAGGGAGAGGGAGCGAGAAACTCAAGTAGACGTCCCACTGAGTACAGAGCCTGATGTGGGGCTCTATCCCATGACCCGAGATGAAATCAAAAGTTGGATACTTCACCACTTAACCAACTGGGCCACCCAGGCACCCCAAGATTGTTTGTTTTTTTATTGTAAAAGTAATAAACACACATGATTTAAGAATTCAAACAACAAAGGGAAAGGTAAATATCCCTTTAGCACTTTCTCCTCTACCATTTCTACTCTCCAGAAATAGTCAGAATTATTTTTTATGTATCCTTCCAGAAATTTGTTATGCACATACAAACATTATTTTCAAAAATTGACTCCTATTATGAAAAAGATTATCTTGTGATTTGTTTTTTTTCACTCAACTTTATCTTGGCCCTCTTTATGTACATGTATATATATGTGTATGTGTATACATATATGTGTGTTTAAACTGCTACATATGTTTCATTTTATACATTTACATATGCAATCATTCATTCAATAAACATTTAGTGAGCATTTACTACGTGCCAGGCATTTTAACCAGTCTCCTTTAATGGACATTTAATTCCAGTTTGTTGCTATTACACACAGTGTAATTATGAACATTATTGTGAAACTGCTGGGTCAAAGAGCACATACACTGAAAGTGATAGCACTGACAGATTATCTTTCACACTGCTCGCATTGGCTCACAATCTCACCAAAAACATCCCCATGGCACCAGACAATACTGGGAAATCATCTTGCTTTTTCATTTTTTCCCCATATGATGAATAACAATGGCCTTATTGTTTCATTCTGCATTTCTCTATTTATAAGTGAGGTTGTACATCTCTCCACATTTGTTAGAGAACTCTTTGCTCTTATAAATCGGGCATTCCGTCACCAGAAACCTTTTCCTGGGTCCTTATGCCCACTTAGAACTGCCACCATATTGGTGGCCACTTTGGCACTTCCCCAACCTTCTCTTCTTTCTCTAGTTTCTCTACTGTAGCTCAAAATTCCTTTCAAGGAATAGAGGTTAACAATTCTGAAACCACTACACATATATTGAACAATTTAGTAAATGGATGATATATGTGTGAAACAGGTCTCTCACTGTTGAAGTAGGAGGTCACAGATAAGAAAAAGGGAGAGGCTACAATGATTCATATGATAATGAATCAGAGTTGGAGATAAAAGAATGAACTCCTCTTTAGCTTAATATAGATACAAATAGTTACACGTAGAAATGTTTCTAGATACTAGTATATATACATATATTTTCTTGTTCTGTCACATAGAGGCAACAACAGCCCAACTGCAATAAGCAGATCCAGCACCCACATCTTGGTTTCTAGTATCAGTTCAAAGGACACAACGGCTAACTGAAGAAACTCCCATAGTCAACACTGGAACAATTTGAGCAATAAAGTAAATAAAGTATTAGATTATAACCCAAAATATAAAATCCATGCATCCATACCAATATTAATAAATAATTGAAAAATAAATAAATGAGAAAGAATAGCAACCCTCCCATGCTGAAGAATTCCAAATAATTTATGTAGTAGGTACCCCCTCCTTAAGGAGGTGCAGCATCACTCTCCAATCCATAATTGTGGGCTGCACATAGTGACTTCTTTAAAAGAGTACAGTATATCGAGGAGAAAAAATAGTAATTTAATAGCAGAGAACCCTGACAAACAAGACCTCAGCCAGGTGATCAAGGTCAGCATCAACAGTGATAAGTCATGTTGACAGCATGTTCCTTTGTTACAGTGTGGTGAGAAGGGCACTTTACCTCTGTGGTCTTCCCCCCCTACCCCACTAACACATAACCCCAGTCTACTCATGAGAAAAATGTCAGATAAACGCCAAGAGAGGAACATTCTACAGAATACCTCATCAGTATCCCTCAAAACTGTTAAGATCATCAAAAGCTCATATAGTCTGAGAAATTGTCACAGTCGAGGAACTTAAGGAGACATGATGACCAAATGTAATGTAGTTTCCTGGATGGGATCCTGGAACAAAAAAGTGATATTAGATAAAAACTGTTTTCAAAAAAAAAAGAGAGGGGCGCCTGGGTGGCTCAGTCATTAAGCATCTGCCTTCGGCTCAGGTCATGATCCCAGGGTCCTGGGATCGAGCCCCGAATCGGGCTCCTTGCTCAGCGGGAAGTCTGCTTCTCCCTCTCCCACTCCCCTTGCTTATGTTCCCTCTCTTGCTGTCTCCCTCTCGCTGTCAAATAAATAAATAAAATCTTAAAAAAGAGAGAGAGAGAGAGAGACAACACGCCCAAATTGAACTCACTTGCACTAAGCACCACATCAGCAAACCAAGGCTTAATAACTGACCTAATCGCAGTTTCAACCTTCCCAGGAATGCAACCTGTAACTAGTCAATCTAGAATCACCTGGTCAGCAGTAGTGAGGTAACCCACCTGACAGACCCTTTCTGTCCCCCAAAGAAAGATAAGGTAGTCTTCTCCTTCCTTGTCCCTGCCCCCTTCTGCCTATAATAGTCTCCATTTTGATCAGTTCTTCTGAGCTCTTTGCTTTCTACAAGGTGGGAAGCTGCCTGATTCATAAATCACCAAATAAAGCCAGTAAGATCTTCAGAGTTTACGCAGTTGAATTTTGGTTTTTTTTTTTAACAAAACGGAGAAAATCTGAGTAAAATATGAACTTTAATAGTAATGGGTCAATATTGGCTCATTAGTTGTGACAAATGCACAATACAAATGTAAAATGTTAATAATAGAGGAAAAGTTAGGTGTGGTATGTGGGGACTTTCTGCATTATCCTCCCGATTATTTTGCAAAGCTAAAACTATTCTAAAATTAAAGTTTTATTTTTGAAATTCCTGTTAACTTCTTATAGAGACCACCTAGCTACTTTATTCTGCTTCCTCCTATAAACTGTGCATTTATGTCTCACCTTTACCCAAAGGCTTTTTGGTGCTACTATAAACGAACTAACAAGAGTTTGCTCCTTGGTGAGTCTCAGATAGAAACTACACCAGGTGGAGTTGTTGCACAAAGGAAATTTTATTTTCAGCAAATCAGGAGATTGCAGGGAAGCATTCCAAAGCCATGACTTCCTGAGAGAGGGTGAATGGGTTAGGATGAATATTTAGATAGAGAAGCCTTGCCTCATCCCCTAAAGGCCATGCATGTACCTTAAGGAAACATGCCTATACATACATTGTATGTCATGTAAATAAGGCTGAGGCTCCTCCTTGGGTGAAGATTTTAGTATTGTAAGGAGGTAAAGGTAAATGTTGGTCACTGCATGGCTCAACTGTGGAGGTATGAGTCAGGGTTGAGTTCAAACTGGTCTGGGTGGTCTGGGCCACCAGAGCTCTTTATATGGGCAGGTGTTATTGCTTGAGGAGTTTCCATCACGGGATGTTATGCCTGTCACATCTTTTGCCTGAGTTAAGAGAGAAACTAGAAAGAGCTTAAGGAAAAATGTGGGACAAAGGTCAGTGGGTAAAGCAGATAGGGAGTAAAGAGTAGGTCTTGGGGTCTAGCTGGTGACCATACCTGTTAAAATAGCCTTTTCCCCTACTTCCCTGCATCTGTTTATGTATCTCTATGAGTTTGAGCTCTGGCTGTTACATGTTGGCCCTTTCTGGGTCTCAGTTGGCTTTGCTGGAAAATAAAGTAACTGGACCACTGGACCATGTATTCCAACATTCTAAGGATTTATGATCCTCATGAATTTGCATTCTATCATTTTTCAGTTGTTGATACATTGGTTTGTAGTTTCTCCTCATATTGTTTCATTTGTGTTTGATTTACCTGATGCCAGACCACCCACAATTTAAGAGAGAGATAGGACTTTTTATTTCTCTCCACAAAACAGGATACAATGCTAGGAACTTAGCAGTTTTCAATAACAATATTGCTGTTCATATGCAAATGTGATTATATGCATCACTTGTGTGAACAGTTGGAACTACATGTGTTACTTCTCTGTCCTTGGCAATGAGTTTTCACTGACCTGGCCCCACTATTGCCGCATCTCTCACTTTTGAGAGATGAGTGGAGATAGGAGTATGGACATTGGCCCACCAGGGGAGTAAACCAATATATTTGATGGAGTAAGATGCCTTAATCCAACTAGGCCTGCCAAATGTTTGATAAATATGTTTGAAATATTTGGTAAATATTTGATATAAATATTTGAAATATTTGATAAATATTTCACCAAACACCTGTAAGTTTGTTCTCAACAACAGTTGAAATATCCTACCTGTTTTTGGACTATGTGACGTTTCTTCATTTCTCATTTTAGGTCCCTATTACATTTTGAGTTACACCCTATTTTAGCTGAAAGAACAAAGTTTATATTTCCTTAATACTGAGTCAGAATTTTTAAAAAAATTTATTTTCTAGATGTGTATTTTTTTTCAATGCGTGCCTCTTTACTAAGCTTATTGATATAATTCTTCTCATTACAGGAAGATTTATTATAGATCTTTGAATATGATCCTGAGCTATTTAATGCCAAACTTCATTCCTTTCAATGATGAAAACTAGTCATGGAAACAAATATTTATTGATGTGGTCCAAGATGGCGGAGGAATAGGAGACCTTAGTTTCATCTGGTCCCAGAAATTCAGCTAGATAGTTATCAGATCATTCTGAACACATGCGAACTCAACAGAGATCTAAGAAAAGAATAGCTGCAAATTTACAAATAGAAAAGCAACCACTTTCTGCAAGGTAGGAGGTGTAGAGAAGTGAATCCGAGGTGATATATGGGTAGATAAACCACGGCGGGGAGGGAGCCTCCATAAGCCGGCTACTGGAAAGTGATATGCAGCAGAGCACAAAAATCAGAATTTTTACAAGTCTGCTCTGGTGAGGGACATGCCTGCCTGAAAGGAGCTCAGGTGGCAAAGTGGAGCAGATCCTTGGTGGGACAGTGTGGTCTCAGAATTCCCAGGGTCACAGGAAGACTTGGGGTGCATGAGTGTGACAGAGTTCCCAGGCATCAGAGCAGGGAAGCCAGCTGCAATCAGCAAGTCCAGGAGTGGGCTCTCAGTTCAGAGTTGCCATAAACCAAGAACCATAAAGCAGTTGGGTGACTGCTTTCCAAGCAGGGGCCCAGCAAGCATCAGAACCAGAGAGACCCCCCAAGAGTCTGCAGGGTTTGGAGACTCGATGTGGGGTCACATGCCTCAGATAGAAAGGCTCGGTCACAGGCTGGGTGAGCACGGAGTGTGGCTGAACAGGAAGACAAGAGTGATTGACTGCTTTTCCCTGCAGGCACACTGAGGAGTGGAGCCCCAAGCTTTCGGCTCCAGGACTGAAGATTGAGAGGCTGCCGTTTTCATTCTCATCCTCTAAAGCTGTGTGGAAAGCCTTCAGGGAACAAAAACCACATAGAGCAATCTGGAGCAGATTACTAGCCTGGCCACTGGCAAGGATGGTGCAATTCTGCCCAGGGCAAAGACACTTGAGAATCAACACAACAGGCCCCACCCCGAGAAGATCAGCAAGAACATCCAGCCAAGACCGAGTTTGCCCATCAATGAGAACTGCAAAACTCCAGCGCCAGGGGAATATAGAATTCATGTTTTTCCCCCCCATGCTTCTTTAGTCTTTCAATTTTAATTTTTTTCTCTTTCCTTTTCAACCAATTTCTAATTTTATCAACTCTTTTTGCTTAAATCTTTTTAAATTTTCATCTTTATGAATACATTCTATCCTTTCAATGTGTTTATTTTTGTATATATATAAGTTTTTCTTTCTTTATAATTTTGAGATAGAGTTTCTTCTAACAAACCAACCAAAATACACTCAAGATATAGTATATTGCTGTATGTTCACCTGTCTGTTCATATACCTTCCTTTTTTTTCTTTTCTCTCACTCTTTTTTTTTTGTCTTTTAATTTTCATTTTTACAGTTAGATTCTATCCTTTCATTGTATTTAGTTTCATTTTTGTATATACATAAGTTTTTCTTTCTTTATAATTTTGGGATCTAGTTTTCTAACAAACAGACCAAAATACACACAGGATCCAGTGAATTCCTCTATTCTGTTCACCTGTCTGATTTATTGTCTCTTTTTAAAAAATATTTATTTATTTATTTATTTATTTATTTATTTATTTATTTATTTATGTTTCAGATCTCTTCTGATTTGTTTAGTGTATATTTCTCTGGGGTTGTTTTTACCATTTTAGTATTTTATTCTCTCATTCATCTATTCTTCTCTGGACAGAATGACAACAGGGAAAAATCACCTCAAAAAAGAGATAAGAGGCAATACTGACTCCCAGAGACCTAATCACTATGGATATAAGAAAGATGTCAGAACTAGAGTTCAGAATAATGATTATAGAGATATTAGCTGGGCTTGAGAAGACCATAGAAGACACTAGAGAATCCCTTTCTGGAGATATAAAAGAACCAAAATCTAATCAAGTCAAAATAAAAAAGGCTATGAATGAGATGCAATAAAAAATGGAGGCTCTAGGGATGCCTGGGTGGCTCAGTCAGTTGAGCATCTGCCTTCAGCTCAGGTCTTGGTCCCAGGATCCTGGGATCGAGGCCCATATTAGGCTTCTTGGTTGAGTTCCTTGCTCAGCAGGGAGACTGCCTCTCCCTCTGCCTGCTGCTCCCCCTGCTTGTGCTCTCTCTCTCCCTGAAAAATAAATAAATGAAATCTTTTTTAAAAAATGGAGGCTCTAACTGCCAGGATAAATGAAGCAGAAGAGAGAATTAGTGATATGGAAGACAAAATGATGGAGACTAAAGAAGCTGAGAAAAAGAGAGAGAAACAACTACTGGATCATGAGGGGAGAATTCGAGAGATAAGTGATATCATAAAGTGAAACAATATTAGAATAATTGGGATCCCAGAAGAAGAGGAGAGAAAGGGAGGCAGAAAGTATAATGGAGCAAATTATAATGGAGAACTTCCTTAATCTGGGGAAAGAATCAGGCATTCAAGTTCAGGAGGCACAGAGAAGCCCCCTCAAAATCAATAAAAATAGGTCAACACCCTAACATATAAAAGTGAAACTTGCAAATCTCAGAGACAAAGAGAAAATCCTGAAAGCAGCTCAGGACAAGAGGTCCATAACCTACAAGGGTAGAAACATTAGACCGGCAGCAAGTGTTTCCACAGAGACCTGGGAGGCCAGAAAGGACTGGCATGATATATTCAGGGTGCTAAATGAGAAAATTATGCAGCCAAGAATACTTTATCCAAGTAGGATGTCATTCAAAATAAGAGTGATAAAAAGCTTCCAGACAAACAGAAACTAAAAGTATTTGTGATCACTAAACCCGCCCAACAGGAAATGTTAAAAGGGATCCTTTACCTGAAGAGAGAGCCCAAAAGTAACATAGAGCAGAAAGGAACAGAGACAATATACAGAAAAAGTGACTTTACAAGTAATACAATGGAACTAAATTCATATCTTTCAATAGTTACTCTGAATGTAAGTGGGCCAAATGCCCCAATCAAAAGACACAGGGTATCAGTTTGGATAAAAAAGCAAGACCCATCAATATGCTGCTTACAAGAGACTCATTTTAGACCCAAAGATATGTCCAGATGAAAAGTGAGG